>NC_057723.1:27895548-27906181 GCF_004010195.1 Chiloscyllium plagiosum | reverse complement strand
CCCTTGTTCTAACTTTCCCTTCAATTTCCTTTTTAAACATCCAGTTTGTCCCCTCCCCCCCCTTTCCTCCCGCTATTTAGTTTAAACGTAGCTGTGTTGCAGTAGCAAACCTGCCTGCCAGAATGCTGGTCCCTAACCTATTAAGGTGCAAACCGTCTCTCTTGTAGAATTTATGTTTACCACAAAACATACATGCTCCTCGGATGCTGCCTGACCTGCTGTGCTTTTCCGGCTCCATACTTTTCAAGTCTGCATCCTATAAATACATACTAATTATTCTGATGTTATTCTATGCCAGATATATATCTTTGTAATGTCATTTATGTAAGAAAACAAGCAAAATAGAATTTCTAACATTGAAGTGTATTTCTGAAATTAGTTCCTCTTTAAATTGATTGCAATTTAAAATCTGTGCTATGTCTCGCCTCTGGATGATGCAAAAGCATTGGGTAAAATATTACATCTTATATTTCAGAAAGAAATTGCTTCCTACAGTTGTATTCTTTTAAATATTTACTCTATAGTCAACAACCTTAATTGTTGCAAAATTTCAGTTGGCTTGAGGGAGTCATAGCATGTTTGTATGACCGCTCATTGTCTGTAATTTTATATGATGGAAGCCATGTAAACATATTTGGGTAATGGGATAATAGCAAGAACAGTCAAAAAAATGCTTGAGAAACTCAACAGGTCTGGCAGCGTCTGCAGATAGAGAGACTGGGTTAATGCTTTAGGTCCTATAATCCTTCAGCAGAACTGTATCTGGAAAAGGGTGGTATTATACTCACGACAGGGTTAGAGAAAAATTCTAGTAAAATCTGGAATCAACAGTCCAATGATGATTGTGAATCCATTGTCGATTATTGGAAAAACCTATCTGGTTCATTAATGTCCTTTAGGGAAGGAAACTGCCATCCTTACCCGGTCTGGCCGACATGTGACTCCAGACCCACAGCAATGTAGTTGATTGATAACTGCCCTCTGGGCAATTAAGGATGGGCAATAAATGCTGGCCCGGCTAGCGCTGCCCTCATCCCATGAATGAATAAAAAAAAACTTGGAACAGGCCCTCAAAATGTTTGCTAGATACAGGGTTGTGAAAATGATAGCTTGAGAGATCAGTCAAGCAGGCCAAATCCTACAGGTGGTTCTGCTATAATGCATATTTCATCAGCGCGAATTGGCTAACATGCAGTTGGTAAATCGTGAATGTTGTTTGGACAATGCAAACTTTCTACTGAACAGGTATAGTTTTTTTTTTATTTGCTACCTTCTAGAGTTTAATTTTCTATAGTGGTTTGACATTGCCCAATATTTTAAAGCATGAGGTAGCAGAGGAACACAGCCGTCACGTTACAATGGCTTATGCCAACAATCTGAAAGATTAAGCAGCCTTTTTTCAGCTTTACGCATTGTGCTAGACAGTTCATTGGCAGTCCCAATCAAGCAACACTTGCCGAACAATATCCATGTAACTGATGCTAGAAGGACAATCATTCCTGACCTGAGTACAGCCTTCATCTAAATATGCACCAGCAAAGTGAATTTCAAAAGTGAAGTAAGAGTGACTGCCTTGACACCAAGGTAGTATTTGACCAAGTGTGGTGACAAGTGGCTATACCAAAACTGTAATCAGTGGGAAAAACTTCCTACTTGTTGGAGGCATACCTATTACAAAGGAAGACAGTTATGATTGTGAGATGTAAATCATCTTGACCCCATTAGATTTTCAAAGGAGTTCCTCAGGGTAGTGTCCTAGGCCTAACCACCTTAAGTTGCTTCCTTCCTTCCATCATAATGTTGGATTGGGGCATGTTTATTGATGATTGCACTTTAGTCAATACTATATGTGACTCCTCATATGCTGAAAAAAACTGTGGCATGACCTCAACGACATTCAGGCTTGGGCTGATAAGTGTCGTATAGCACTTGTAACCAGGTATTGACCATCTTCAACAAGAGAATATCTAACCAATTCCCCTTAACAGTCAATCATCACTGAATTCCTGATTTTCAACATCCTGTGAGTTACCATTGACCTGACACTAAAATGAACAAGCCATGTGATTACTGTGCTTACACGAGTAGGCAGGAGCAAGGAATCCTGCAGCAAATAACTCATGTCCTGTCTCTCCAGAGTCTGACCACTTTCTAAAAGGAACAAATCAGGACTGTGACTTCATTTGTCTGGATGAGTACAGCTTCTAATTGCCCAGGATGCAGTGTGAGTTTGGAGTCACATGTAGGCTAGACCAAGTGATAGATCAAATGTAGATTTACTACTCTAAAGAACATTAGCAAACCAGATAGGCATTTACTACAATTGACAGTGGTTACATCATCACAGTGATCTAGCTTTTTAGATTTTTATTGAATTCACATTTCACCATCTGCAATGGTGGCATTCAAAGCAAGGTACCCCGAATATTAACCTGGGGCTCTGGGTTACAAGTCTATTGAGATTGTCACTACACCCATTACCTCCCCATCAAGATATTTTAGGAAAGCCTGTAACCTAAAATGACAATGGCTTCTTACATACTCTTCCCATACTCTGTGGTGAAGTGAATGACAAGAACATTTTATCCATGTACAGATGCTGATTGCCTATTCTTGAGAGTCTCAACATCAAACTAGCAGACAGGGTGGGTGCAGTTGTAGTTTGGCGCACTGACCTCTACACCACTGAAGCCAGGCGCCTACTCAAAGACACCTCCTCCTACTGCCCCCTCGACCACGAAGTCGCCTCCTATTACCAAACCATCATCTCCCAGACTTACGCAACCTCATCACCTCGGGGGATCATCCACCCACAGCACCCAACCTCATAGTTCAGGAACCCCACACCACCCGGTTCTACCTCCTACCCAAGATCCACAAGCCTGACTATCCCGACAAACCTATCATCTCAGCCTGCTCCTGCCCCACCACACTCGTCTCCACATACTTTGATACTGTCCTATGCCCCCTGGTCCAGGAACTCCCACATACCTTCGGGACACCACGCACGCCCTCCACCTCCTCTAAGACTTGCATTTCCCTGGCCCCCAATGCCTCATCTTCACCATGGACATCCAGTCCCTGTTCACCTTCATCTGCCATGACCAGGGTCTCCAAGCCCTCCATTTCTGCCTCACCAGATGTCCCCACCGTACCCTTCCACTGACACACTCATTCGTTTGGCCGAACTGGTCCTTACCCTCAACAATTTCTCCTTCGAATACTCCCATTTCCTCCAGACCAAAGGGGTAGCCATAGGCACCCGCATGGACCCCAGATATGCCTGTCTCTTTGTTGGTTATGTGGAACAGTCCATCTTCCGCAGTTACACCGGCACCACTCCCCATCTCTTCCTCCGTTACACTGATGACTGCATCGGCGCCACTTCGTGCTCCCATGAGGAGATTGAACAGTTCATCAACTTCATTAACACATTCCACCCTGACCTTAAATTCACCTCGACCATCTCTGACACGTCACTTCCCTTCCTGGACCTCTCCATCTCCATCAACGGTGACCGACTCAACACTGACATTTTCCACAAACCCACAGACTCCCACAGCTACCTGGATTACACATCCTCCCACCCTGTGTCCTGCAAAAATACTATCCCTTATTCCCAATTCCTCCACTTCCAGTGTACCTGCTCCCAGGAGGGCCAGTTCCACCACAGAACACACCAGATGGCCTCCTTCTTTAAAGACTGCAATTTCCCCTCCCACGTGGCTGATGATGCCCTCCAGCGCATCTCATCCACATCCCACCCCTCCGCCCTCAAACTCCATCCCTCCAACCGCAACAAGGACAGAACCCCCTGGTCCTCACCTTCCACCCCACCAACTTTCGGATACATCACATCATCCTCCGCCATTTCTGTCACCTACAAATGGACTCCACCACCAGAGATATATTTCCCTCCCCACCCTTATCCACTTTCCATAAAGACCATTCCCTCCATGAGTACCTCGTCAGGTCCGTGCCCGCCACCGCAGGAATTGCAAAACGTGCGCCCACACCTCCCCCCTCACCTCCATCCAAGGTCCCAAAGGTGCCTTCCACATCCATCAAAGTTTCACCTGCACTTCCACACATGTCATTTACTGTATCCATTGCTCCCAATGTGGTCTCCTCTCCATTGGGGAGACAGGACGCCTTCTCACAGAGCGCTTCAGAGAACATCTCTTAGGCATACACACCAACCAACACCACCACCCAGTGGCTGAATACTTCAACTCCCCCTCCTACTCTGCCAAGGACATGCAGGTCCTGGGCCTCCTCCATTGCCACTCCCTTATCACACGATGCCTGGAGGAAGAACGCCTCATCTTCCGCCTCGGGACCCTCCAACCCCATGGCATCAATGTGGATTTTGCCAGTTTCCTCATTTCGCCTCACCACACCTTATCCCAGTTCCAACCTTCCAGCTCAGCACCGCACTCATGACCTGCCCCATCTGTCCATCTTCCTTCCTACCTATCTGCACCACCCTCCTCTTTGACCTATCATCTTTACTCCCACATCCATTCACCTATTGCATTCTCAGCTACCATCCCCCCACCTCCACACCCCTCCCATTTATCTCTCCACCCCCTGAGGCTCCTTCTGATGAAGTGCTTTTGCCCGAAATATCGATTCTCCTGCTCGTCGGATGCTGCCTGACCTGCTGTGCTTTTCCAGCACCACACTCTTGACTCCAATCTCCAGCATCTACAGTCCTCACTTGTGCCTATCCTTGAGAGCCTGACTGTCTTTCATCTTGGAACTAAGCAACACACTTGTCTACGACCTAACATTCTGAACATTTTTTCTGGGACCTTGGAGACTATCTATCCACGTTAGCATGGTGCCTTTAAGCACTTTCTTCCCAGTAAACAATTTGCATCTCCTTTAATCTTAAGAAAAATCCAGACTTGCTGTTGGCAAATGTCAGAAGTAGTCTCACAATTCCTTTGATTTTACCCTAAGTTTAAGAGACAGTCCCAAGCATAACAATTTTATAAACTTTGTAATTGTAACGCATTGTGTTTTGACAATGTAAAGAGAATGCTGATACTTGCTAAACAATGTCATCAGCCACTGGTGAGGCCCATGAGCCCTCAAATAACTGCAAACCTGCCAAGTCAATTAAAACTGCTATAATATTTCCCATGAAGCAATTAAACACATGATCATTAGAAGCATCCTGAACAACAAAGGAGAGCTATTGAGAACTCTGCAATTTCCTCCTTGACTCAATAAAATGAATCAGATCCCTCCAGTAAAGAATAACTTAGCCTATTAAACTGTGGCACTTTAGATCAAACAAGTCAGAGGCTGGATGGATCACAGTGAATGATGTTTCTAGATATACTCAAAACAGATGCTCCACTTTACAAGAAAAGAAAGCTTATTTTACAGAATGTGCTGGAGCAAATTAGCAGGTCTCACAGTACCTGTGGAGAGACAAACAGAGTTAATGTTTCAGGTCCAGTATGACTCTTCTTCAGAACTTGGTACATCTGCTCCCTCCAAAGCTAGCAACGCCTACAAATCCGTGCGAATCTCTGAAGTCTCAGGATTTTTCACAGGTTTTTGTATCCTCAGGCAACACATTGAACCTGTTACCAGTTGTTGAATTCTCAATCCATTCGGCTGGTTCCAGCACAATCTGTTTAACCTGCACTTGAATTGGAATGAATGAAAAAGTTACTGCTGGTCCACATTTTCCAACACTTTCCATTAAATTGCTGCTTGGGAAACCAGGTCAGAACTGAATTGTTGGCTCTGTGCCTACTGATCCATGACTAGGAAGCACAAAGCGGCTTTGTAATGTCCCAAAGCTGTTGCTGACTGTTTTTACTTTGTGCTAAGTCCTGAACCACTTTCTGCAGAAGAGCAGTCATTGCTTCCAAACAGGTAAGTATACCTTCAACATTAAATACACAGCACATATTGAACATATAGACAATTACAGCATTGCATTTACTGAATGGTTTACAAATATTACTACATCAACATCAAATATGCATAATTTGATACAATATTACATTTACATGAAATTAAAGCATATACAATAAAATAGAAATTAAGCTAGAAATCAATTTAGGATTTTATTATGATGATTTAATTTGATAGTTGATTAAATGTTGAGTTGTGGTCATATCAATGATTTCTTTTGTTTGCTCATATGCCTATCTATCACTATTTATGGCATTTTCACGTAAGTGACTCATAATCTGGAAACCTAGTTGCATTAGAGGTATAGTTTGTCCTGATTTGTTGTCATCAGGTCTCCATTTGATCGAAGCAAGATGGGTGGAATTTTCTCTTCCTTGCTGTGACATAAGCAATGATGAGAAAGTTGAGAAAACATGGCGATAATATGAAAACATGTGTTTCGTGATGTTGGGGAAACTTTTCTCAATTTTGCCTTGAATCAGTAAATTTCTTCAGCCAGACAGTAGTGAATCTGTGGAACTCATTGCCACAGAACGCTACGGAGGCCAAGTCATTGAGTACATTTAAGATAAAGCCAGGTTCTTGATTGGTAAGGAAATCAAATGTTACTTATAAAAGAGGATTAAGACACATACCAGCAATGATCAAATGGCAAAGCAGATTCAATGGGCTGAATGGCCTAATTCTGCTCCTAACTCTAATGGTTTTACGGTCTTATCATCATCATCATCATTTCCTACTGCAGGAAATCTGTTTCTCATGCCTGTTCTGCACCACAATATAATAACTAAATTGTGCATTTATTCTTCAATGTAAGAACTGAGTCCAGAAACATAAGTTGTTCATTTCAACTTAGAAACTAAAATTGAATGTACGATTTCTACCTTTTCTCCATATCACTGGAAAATAAACCTATCACATTATGAATGTCAAATCAAATTTGCTTTATTTCAGGAGTATGTAGAAAGTGCCTGAAAACCAGGGGCAACCTGCTACCCAGAAATATGATTCATGCCTGTTCTACAAGCAACGGAAACGAGGGAACCCATTTACCACATACATCAGCTTATAGCTTGAGAAGAGCTATAGATAAATGTAACATTTCTAAAAAAAAACAAGCTGAATACAAAGCATCACTGAAAATGATAGCTCTTAGCTCTCTGACAGCACTAAAAAAGCCTAGAATAAGTGTAATGGCCTGGAAATTGCTTTCTAAATTTAATATTGTAGAAATGTGAAGATCTCTATAGTTGGAGGCATTAGGTGAAGACTGGGTATCAATTGCTCCAATTTACTTTAAAGGCCTATATTATTACTGAGAAACAGGAGCAAAACCATTCAGGGGTTTGAGTGTACTGGACCATTTTGTTATCCATGACAACACTTCAGAAATACAGTTACAAAGAACTCCCAGTCACTGATTAAGATTACAATCTACAAATTTGATGTGCAAGATTCCTTAAAGCTTCAGAACCTTTACAAATAAGGCCCTAAAGTACATCCCTACTTTCTTAACTAGCTGCCATTTGAAATGGAAACTGCATGACCTAGAGTCTTTAAAGTAAATAAGCTTCTTATACAGATAATCATTGCTTTTTAACCTTTGATTAGCTTATCAGATTTTGACAATTTTCATAATGGTTCTCCTGTTCCATTTCTGGCAAGATTTGGAGAAATTGAGTTATGTTTCAAAAACACATCCCAAAAAAGCTCCGGCTAATTGATTGATGGAGATTTTCTGGAACATTAGAAATATATTCTGTTTCTAATAAATTAAAGACACAGCTTTGTTTGACATCTTCATTGCATTAAATGTGAGCCTAAATGGGTGGAGAATGTCTTCTGTAACTCAACCGACTTTGATCATTAAAAACTTACATTTCCGCACTCATTACCTCTTTTCAAAGAGTCAAAATGACTCAGAACCTGAATTGAGAATCAAAAGCCATTCTGCTCCAGTAATTTTAAATGGAAATCTTATTCAGTCACCTTTTCAAATTGAAACTGACACACTGTAAAGTTGAGCTCATGGCTATAATATCAGCAGAGACAGCTGCATCAAATGAAGTAGAAGTGAATGAGAACAAAGACATCAGTTGAAACAGCCATTCAAAGGCAAGCCAGCAAATCAGAAAAAACTATGAATGATGTACAAGCATTTAATAATGTCAGGCATGACAGGATTAACTGGTCTATCAAGCCTGTCTCCTATCATCATGGTGGAACTGGCAGTCAAAGCACCTACACACCATCCAACATGAGATTGATAAAAAAAAGGCAAGAGGAAAGTTGTGAACCAATTCAGAGATAAAAACATCCTGGAAGTATGAAATATATTATCCAGTACCCCACTTACTTTTCATATAGTATGACATATCAGTAGCACCAAGAACTTCAACAGTTTCCTTTTGAAAGTTTTTAGTGGAACTTCTGTGTAAAGCTCAATAACATTTTACATGAGCAAGTTTCCCAATGGCCAAAGGACAATGTTTCACATTTTAAGACTTTATACTGATAAATAAATTAAAATCAACATCAATTGAATATGGTTAATAGACAATTAATTGAACAAACTAATAGTTCTTTTGATTAGACATATCTCGATTGTGTTAGTTAAAGTCAATCTTCATTGTAGTCTGCACACCCTACATTAATCCAAACGTTGTTGACCTTCTGTAATATGAGAACAATCTTCACATTTAATCTCATTCCATGCAATCATCAATATTTTGACATCCACCTAAAGGTTGAAGCTTGTGAGATTGAGAAAGAGCTGGAGAAAGCACAATGCACAACTCGAAAGGAGAAACTAGTGGTGATAGAGAAGGCAAAAGAACCTCTTGGCTAGAGTAGAGTAGCCATTATGATTTTATTTAGGGATATGCTTGGAGTTTAGTTGGCTTGACAAGGTGACATTATGTATCATCCACAACAGCAATGTAGTTTCACTGCTTACTGTATGCACTAGCACAGGCTCGAAGTGATAGCTCACTGAACTCTTTAGATGTAATGTTGGGTCATTTGATGCTGATGCTTGTTGTCAGATCTTGTTTCATGTGTTTATTGCATTCTGCATCAGTGAAAACTCACAAGCATGAACAATCACCAAGCTGAGTCCATGACCTTTGCGAACAGCAATGAGAGCAGTTTCATGGATGATGCGAAAAACACAGTAAAACTGACTGCCGCTGTCATTGTTTCAGATGTTGCTTTCAGCTCAAGGTCAGCAACTAATAGTCATAAATTGATTTTTGCCAAGAAGTTCTCTGGTAATTTTCTTTTTGTTTTTGCTTGTCACTTAATAGCCTCCAAATATTTGATGATTTGTTTTGTGAAATCAACTACACAATGAGATTTTTTTTTTCTGTATCTCTCATTGTATTGATTACTAAAGTATTTGAAAACATCTTTCAGGGGAGTTATACTTCAGTCAGAGTAAACTAATTCTGAAATAAGAAACAGCATTTGAATCAGAATTAGAAAAGCTTTTGACCACTCCAGCAATGTGAGATCCTTGACTAGAAACTTTGGCTTTTTGAGTCCCCATGATGTAGGTGGATCAAACTTGAAATACAGATGTATGAATTAGAGGAATGAGTAGTCTACTCAATCCCTTGGGCCTGCTCCACCATTCAACAGCATCATACCCCAGTCTGATTACTGGATAATCTTACCTACTGATCATCTTCTTGTTCATTAGGAATCTATCTACTGCTGCCTTAAAAATATCCAAAGACTCTGTTTCCATCTCTTTTGAAAAAGAGAGTTCCAAAGTTGTATGATCCTCTGTGAGAAAAAGAACCATTCTCCTCAACTCTGTCTTAAATGAGTGACCCTTTACTTTTAAACAGTGACCCCATACTTTATTCTGTTCCACAAGAGTAAACAATGTTTCCATATCTACCCTGTCAAGGCCCCCGAGGATTTTATCGCCTCTTAATTCTCTATATACCTGCCTGGCCAACATTTCCTCAAAGAACAACCACCTGTATTCCACTTCCTTTACAACCAACACTCATCCTCCTCAGTTAACGTTTCTTTTAAAATATCTATAGAAGCTCTTGCTATCTGTTTTGATATTCCGACAGTAGTTTTGTCTCAACTTCTGTTTTACCCTCTTTATTAATCATTTTTTTTCCTTTGCCATTCTTCATATTTTTATACGCTCAAAGACAGGTATTTCCTTATAGAGCCACAACATGTTTCACCTGTGAAATAGAACATAGAACATAGAACAATACAGCACAGAACAGGCCCTTCGGCCCACGATGTTGTGCCGAACATTTGTCCTAGCTTAAGCACCCATCCATGTGCCTATCCAATTGCCGCTTAAAGGTCACCAAAGATTCTGACTTACCACTCCCACAGGCAGCACATTCCATGCCCCCACCACTCTCTGGGTAAAGAACCCACCCCTGACATCTCCCCTATACCTTCCACCCTTCACCTTAAATTTATGTCCCCTTGTATCACTCTGTTGTACCCGGGGAAAAAGATTCTGACTGTCTACTCTATGTATTCCTCTGATCATCTTATAAACCTCTCTCAAGTCACCCCTCATCCTTCGCCGTTCCAACGAGAAAAGGCCTAGCAACCTATCCTCATACGACCTATTCTCCATTCCAGGCAACATCCTGGTAAATCTTCTCTGCACCCTCTCCAAAGCTTCCACATCTTTCCTAAAGTGAGGCGACCA
>NC_057723.1:27854525-27895036 GCF_004010195.1 Chiloscyllium plagiosum | reverse complement strand
CTTGGTCACCTCCTCAAACAATTCAGTAAGACTTGTAAGGCAAGACCTACCCTTCACAAATCCGTGCTGGCTGTCCCTAATCAAGCAGTGTCTTTCCAGATACTCATAAATCCTATCCCTCAGTACCCTTTCCATTACTTTGCCTACCACCGAAGTAAGACTAACTGGCCTGTAATTCCTGGGGTTATCCCTATTCCCTTTATTGAACAGGAGCACAACATTCGCCATTCTCCAGTCCCCTGGTACCACCCCCGTTGACAGTGAAGACAAAAAGATCATTGCCAACGGTACTGCAATTTCCCCTCTTGCTTCCCACATAATCCTAGGATATATCCCGTCAGGCCCAGGGGACTTGTCTATCCTCAAGTTGTTCAAAATGTCCAACACATCTTCCTTCCTGACAAGTATCTCCTCTAGCTTACCAGTCCGTTTCACACTCTCCTCTTCAACAATACGGTCCCTCTCGTTCGTAAATGGATGACTAACAGACAAAAATCCAGACATTCTTGGCCTTTCTCGGCAGGAGGCGGTTTAACTGGACGAATTAAATTCTGAAATATTGTAAAACCCCAAATGCTACTTGAAGCACAAAGAAGCAAAAGGTGTGCCACACTTGCCACACCCTATTGAAATCAGATGAATAGCAGTTTAACTTTAAAAGTGACTGCTGGTGTCAACACCACAAGGTGGCTGGAAATCTTTACTTCTTAAAATTCTCCGGACTAAGAGAAGCAGACATAACCCTCATAACCATTAAAAATACTGGTTCCCTTGGCCAACCTCTGTCCTGCCTCACCCCTAACCATATCTGCTCTCAGCTTCCCTCAACCCAGTCTAAACTCGGGTTCACCATCGGAGTAGGCCAATTTCCTGCACTTTCACAACCAGCTGAGTTCCCATCTAATATCTCAAAACTATTTGAATACAGTCAAAGGAGGAAATTGTAAGGTTCTCGGGAGTGTTGCTGAACAAAGAGACCTTAGAGTGCAGGTGCATAGCTCCTTGAAATTAGAGTCGCAGGTAAATAGCTTAGTGAAGAAGACGTTTGGTATTCATTCTTTTATTAGTCAGAGCATTGAGTATAGAAGTTGGGAGGGCTGGACAGGACGTTGGTTAGGCTGCTTTTGGAATATTGTATGCAATTCTGGTCTCCATCCTATCAGAAGGATGTTGTGAAACTTGTAAGGGTTCAGAAAAGATTTACAAGGATGTTGCCAGGGTTAGAGGATTTGAGCTTGAGGGAGAGGTTGAGTAGGTTGGGGCTGTTTTCCCTGGAGCGTCGAAGGCTGAGGGGTGACCTCATAGAGGTTTCTTCATCATGAGGGACATAGATAGGATAAATAGACAACAACATTTCCCTGGGGTGGGGGAGTCCAGAACTAGAGGGCAACGGTTTAGGTGAGAGGGGAAATATGTAAAGGGACCTAAGGGGCAACTTTTTCACATAGAGGGTGGTACATGTATGGAATAGACTGCCAGAGGAAGTGGTGGAGGCTCATACAATTGCAATATTTAAAAGGCATCTGGATGGGTATATGAATAGGAAGGGTTTGGAAGGATATGGGCCAAGTGCTGGCAAATGGGACTAGATTAGGATTGGGATATCTCGTCAGCATGGATGAGTTGGACCGTAGGATCTGTTTCCTTGGTGTACATCTCTATGACTCTTAAGTTAAACCAGATTCAAAACATTAATTCTGATTGTTTCTACAGAGATGCTGCTAGACCTGTTTAGTTTCTCCAGCATTCTTTGTGTTTGTTTTGAATTTCCAGCATCTGCAGCATTTTGTTTTACAATATTCCATTGCTTTTTGAATGCCTTCATGCAGTTTATAGGAGCCATTATGTGGTTAGTGTGTGGTGCATTCTGAGTTCTCAGCAGGTTTTATTACAACAGGCCTGAAGCAAGTTGGCAGCAACTACAGAGTGAAAAATGTATTCTGATGTGAAGAAATAAACCCATTATCTCATTGTTTGGAGAAACGTGAAATTTAACTCAAAATGGTAAGGTTCTAAATGTCTCATTCAGTTTCTCGAATGGATAATAATGATTCTCTTTCAGTCTCTAGAAACTTCTATTTGTCTAATTAACAAACTTATTTTGACAAAATTTAATTGTTTTTATGATTTCCAATCAGGAATAGTATTTAATGTGAACTTATTCGCAATTTAAGCATTTGCCATCTGATAACTTCGATCGGTGTCTCAGCTTTTAGCTGTTTATTATCACAAATGTTTCTTCTTTGCCCTGTGTTGTCCAGGTATCTGTTTACAGACTGATCTATCTCACCCTACCACTCTCTGTCTTTGCACACTGAGCAATACCAGCTCACACATTCCTGATGAAGGACTTTTGCCCAAAACGTCGATTTTCCTGCTCCTCAGATGCTGCCTGACCTGCTGTGCTTTTCCAGCACCACTCTGATCTAAACTCTGGTTTCCAGCATCTGCAGTCCTCACTTTTGTCTACCAGCTCACAGATGTCCATTTACAGCAGTGTTGTAACATCTTTTCATTTTTACAATTTCATTCTTTTGAAGTTTTACTTCGGCTCACATCATGCTGCAGGAGAGCAATAGAATGCATTTATCATTTAATACCACACTTCTGTCAGTGAACTGCACTACTTTTGTTCTCGCTGGATTTGTGAATATTTTTTGTAAAACATGGGAATAAACTTACTAATTTTCTCTCTTGCAAAGTGTTAGTACAGATGGCTCACTCAACTATCTCTTTTGCCTGTTTTCTTCCTACCTCATGTTATGCCATTGATTCTTCCAAAAGTGCTGTTAAATCATTCACGCTGACTCAATTTGTGTTAAATTGTTCAAACCTGCCAATATAGTGTGAAGTAATAGATAAGATTACCATTCATTTGTCACATTTGTTGCAGCTGATGTCTTCAGTACCAAACAAATAATGATCAATTCAGATGAGTACTCCTATATCATAATTTAACTCCTGTCACCAAAGATGGAAACATTATTATATTATCTCCAGTAGAGTGCACCACAGAAGAATTAGACAATATCATTTCCTGACAGATTGGTAAGTGACTGCACCCTATGTTGTGGTGCTAAGCTGTGGAAGCCAGAAAGGTCCAAGATTTATGCATGATCCAAGGAGTGCAAAGTTGACCTGACACAGTGACGTAACTGGTTTAGCTATACATCATCAGATCTACTGGGCCTCTGTCAAAGCTCTTTGCTTTGGTACAAAAACAGAAATTGCTGGAAAAGCTGAACAGGTCTGTGGAGAGAAATCAGATTAATGTTTCGGGTCCGGTGACCCTTCCTCAGAACCCTTCCTCCTTGCTTTGGTATTTCCTACCAACATGTTTCATTATTTATGCTCAGGAGCAAATTAAACCCCAGCTTCTTTGTTCTACTAACAACCATTTCCTTAAACCCCATTGCCAACAAGTACAGTCTAAGATGCATCATTCTGCTGCTTCCTTTTGCATACCAACCCTAGGTACAAAGAGCTCATTTCCTCTGTAATCATTTCCAAAGGTTCTCCCTCAACTCTCTTCCACCCTCTTCAATTTCATTGTGTTGATGGAGTTGATCTTTTCTCCCTTGACTCCATTCTTACTAAACTTGTGATAGCTAACTGTATTCTGACCCTCATTCCAGCTGACAAATTAGTTCCTGTCCTTTGGCTAAATGCCATTGTTATTATGTACGATTCAGGAAGTCTTGCTTTCATTTTTATAGAGCTTTGGTGAAACCACATCTTGAGTATTGTGCACAGTTTTGCTCTTCTTGCCTAAGGAAGAATATACTTGCCTCAATGTGTGAGCAAGAAGCGAAGCAACAGTGGAAACTTGTGGTTGTACTGCACCTTTAACATCTGAACTGTTTCATAGCATCCATTTTGTTTTATATCAGGCTCCATAAGGTGATACCAGGCCAGATAGATTTTAAGGAGACGTTTAGAGGATGAAAGACAGACAGAAAAGGTTAGGGAAGGAATTCCAGCACATAGAGCTAATATGGCTGGAAAAAAAGGGTCACAATTCTAGTGCAATTAAAATCAGTGATGCTCATGAGACTAGAATTACACTTTAACAAAACTATCCAGGAGCGAGGTTTGAAGCAAATTAGAGATAGTGGGAGGCAAGGCTCCAGAGGGACTTGCAATAAAAGATAGTAATTTAAAAATAAAGTTGTTACTTAACCGGGAGTCAACGTAGGTCAACAAGAATAAATGTGATTGGTGAACAGAGAACAGATTTGATGACCTCAAGCTGATGAGGTTTGGACCTGCTCAGCATAGATGACACTTAGTGGTCATTGCAGTTATTGTTTGAATAAGCTGTGTCTGGCTTACATCAGTATCTCTAAGATTCCTATGAATATGAGCAATTAACATTTTTTACATCAGTTAATTATCATCTTGAGCTAGCTGCAAACAAATGCAGAGTGAAGACATACAGCATTAAGTTTGAAGCTCATGTAGTTCAAGCAATAATAATTATGACTATGGATGAGGTATGTACTTCATTTCTGAGATGCTAATCTTTGGTTTGAAAGAAATGTGCAAAATCTCCTTAGACAGGGTTTTTCCTATTTCACCCCTCCATGATCACCAAAACTGCTCTTACTTACAATTCATTTTTACAGTTTCCAGCTATAAAAGCTATATGTGGTTCCTTTTAGATAGTTTAGTCTGCAATACATGACCAATGTGAAATGTCTTCTGATGTGTCAGGAGTATCGAGAAGTAATAAATAGAGTTCAGCCAGGATATTGCTTTGTGAAGAAGACCTTGCTTCGTTTCAAAAGTAAATGAAAGCTTACTTACAGGAGCTGTCTTTTTTTTGTAATGGGTACAATAAAAAAAGTATTCAGAGAATTGCAAATTCAATTACACATTTCATTATTCGCCAAGTTTTAAAAATCTGTTGAAGTAATCTGCTCTCCACCTGATGTGCAGAAATACATTTGCAAGACAAACATAGTCTGATTGAAACGGAGAGAAATAAAATACAAATAAGGTTCACCTCACAGTCTTGATAGTCGGTAAATCCACTGCATGATGGTGCAGTTAGCAATAGGAAATGCTGATAAATATTGCAACACTAATGAGAAGAAAAATCCAGGAATATGGTGCTTTAGTTGCTGTCAGCTCATAATTGTCAGATTGGCAATCAGTGTTAAAGAATGGGAAGGGAGAAAATCATCCAGGCCATTACTTCAATGTTGCTGGGTCAAAATGCTAGAATTCCCTCCACAATGGCATTGTGGGTCTACCTACAGCACATGAACTGCAGTGGTTCAAGACGACAAATCATCCACACTTTCACTTTCTCAAGGGCAACAAAGACTGGGCAATAAATATTGGAAGAGCCAGTGATGCCCACATCCTCAAATAGTACCCAAAGGCTGCTGCCAGAGAAGGACAGAGAAGAGATTGAAAAAGGACATGACTGGAATTAACTAGAATGTCACTCCATAATCAATGACATGGTGAGGGATTGTTGAGTACTGTACTTAACAGTATTATTTTTAATTTAAGATGTACTATGTTCCTGATATTTAGTCAAATATAGATTTTTTGAGGCTAATTCTAAAAAAAGTTTGACAACTTTCTGTCTCTTGATTGAGAAAGGCAGTTTCGACCCACCAGACAAAGAGAATTGGTGTGATAATTAGCTCGCCCAGGAGTTAATGATCCAGGAATTGAAACTATTATCCATAATGATCTGGAACAATAGGCAATTTATCAACTTGTTTCATACACCTTCAGTAGAAATTTGTATGAGGTATTGAAAGCCATTGTATTCCATGATGTAGAGGATGGGATTGTCTAATAGGAATTCACTCTTTATGAGGCCGTAACTTATCTACCTGGCACCTCTAATGCCAATCCCCTTGGCTGAGGAGAAACCAGATGTCAAATGCACAACCTCCATGCCAGAGAGGCTACAAAAAATCAAATATATGCACATTTGAGGTTAATTGGCAAGGTTTGCTGCACAATAAATAAGTTACTTGAAGACAAGAGTGGAGTTGATTCAAAGTAAGCTTTGGCCTGGTTCAGTGACAGTGCTAACCAAAGGAAGTTGTGATTTCGACCCCGAAGACAGGGGACATATTTTCACTTTGTTCTTTACTGCAAGGAAGGACTGTAGCTAAACGGAGTTAAAATGAAAATTTTCTGTTACCCTGTATTTTCACTTACTAACTGACTGATTGATTGTAAAATTAATGATTTGTATCTGATTTCATCTCATTCAACTGCAAATTAGTCGGCCTCTTAGAAATCTGAAAACTGATGAGGGCATATACAAGCATCATATATCATTGTATCTAACAAGGGAGGCATTTAATTATTAACCTCACTTTCCCTGAGTTATGCTGTCATTTGTCTAGGTATTAGATCATAAATTAGCTTATGAAGGTTTGCAGGTCTATTTATGAAATAAATCAGAGGTACTATTCTATAAGAATAAGTAGGATAGGCTCAATGTTTATCATTAACCCATGATCACCCAGTACTTGTGATTTAAATGTATAAAACAGAGTTGATCCATATAAAAGCACAAATAGACTCCTTTAAGAGAAGATCACTGAAGGAAAAAAGCAAAAATAAATAACTTGGCACATATTATTCACGTTCATCTGTGTACCAGTGAAGGTGATTATTTAATGAATATTTTGGTAACGAAATATCATGCAAAGGAAAACTTGAATTTATATTTCAGCATATTGTGTCTCAAGAACATCTCAAAATGCTTCACAAAATGAATTGTTTTGACAGTTGTTATGAAAACTGGATGGACTACTTAACCCTTCATAATTTTGCAATACTCTGTAATATTCTTTTGATACAGCTGAATGCATCTGAATACACCTCCATAAGTAATTCATTGTATATTTATGAATTGCAGTTCCAACCAATAAAGATGCAGATCAGTAGAAGACCTATACTTTCCAATGACTCATTTTTCCTTCAGGTTTCTTACACTAATGGAAACCATTAGGAATCAAACCTTGGACTACCCGCAAGTGGCTCAATATCCAAAATTTGCAATCCTAGGAATATAAAAATGAATGTTCATATGCAGTGAGGTATATATTTAAATGAATGCATCCACAATGATTTTAGTGTCAGCAATTTTTGCAAGAACTGACAGTTTGCTGTATTGAGCTTGGACTATGTTCAGCACCTAACCTCTGTATTTGCAGATCTGATTTTGCTCAGCTGCAATAGGCTTGGGAAAAGTCTATAGTAGCTTACACTTCCTTCACATTTTTCAAAACATTTCACATCCAATGAGTTACTTTTGCTACGTAGTTTCTGTAATGACATGTAGGAAATACAATAAGCATTCTAAACATAATGAACTTCCACAAGCATAATGCAATAATAAACAGGTGATTTTTATTTTATATTTAATACATACTAATGAATGAATAACGGCCATTCCTTCATACCAGTCCTTTGCATCTGTCTGAGAGGATAGTTTAATATCCAAGAAGGAATAAAAACAGTAAAACTTGCAAACACATGTACTGGTCCAACTTGTCTCATATATCTCAATGTAGCTTTATTGTGACCATTTCCAATTATTACCGTTTTTTTTTCCTCTCTGATATCATCAGCACTTTCAGTATTTCATGGGAGTGTTAGTGCAGAATGTTGTCCTAGAATGTCCTTGAACTTAAAACTTTCTGAATGAGGCAAGATTGCTATCAATTGAACCATAGCTGACAACTAAAGTCTTACTGTCATTGTATAGGACCTAGATGAGACCACATCCTGTGCACAGTTTTGCTCTTATTGAAACACATACCATTATTTTACTGTTTAATAGTTGATGCTGAGCACATTTTTCCCAAGCTGGAGCATCGAGAATCAGAATTGGAAGGATAAGGGATAAGCCAGTTAAGGCTCAGATGAGGAAACATTTGTTCAGTCAAAGGTTGTACTTATTTAGAACTCTTCACCCCAGAGAGTTATAGTTGCTCATCAATTAAATACGTTTGAGATTGATTGAGTTTTGGATATGAAGAGAAAAAAAGGGTTATGAGAATCATGTGATAAAAGTGGAGTTCAGGTAGAAGCTCAGCTGTAATTGTATTTAATGATGCAGCTGGCTCTAAGGGCCATAATACTTTCTCTAGCTTCTGTCTCATTTTCTTCAATTGTCCTGTTCTCAAATACATAACATCTGGCCTTTATGCCCTGAAACAATAATCAGATACAGAGATGAAGGTCAAGGTTGAGACAATTGAGTAAATATGCAAAAGAAAAAAAAAATCAATGACTAAGATTGAAAGCCAGGAAAATGGAATATGAAGGACAAAGCAGCTGAATGCTGTACCCAACGTTGCAGTTCCCAGGATAATCTGAAGTCTACAGTCAAGAAAGCAGCCTCTCAAAGGAAAGAAATTATCACCTGGAGTCTGCAGGAAGCTGGTTGTATTACTTGTTTGGCATTTACTTGCATGTCTTTTAAAGCGATCTGAAGACAGTTGTGTTATAATGTACATTAATACCATTACTGAGTTTGCATGACTTCAACAGAAGAGAACTGGAAACCATATAGTTACTGGCAAACATTTATTGGCTATTTACAAAGAAGACTGATGCAGGATTTTATCAAAATATTTCTTTCAGGCCCCAGCTACATGTGTTCTGACATCATTGTTAATATATTCTAATAATTATCGCTTAATAGCTATAAACCCCTTATACCATTGTGAACCTGTTTAAAAACACTGTTTATTTCTGAAAAGCAAGTGACCTTAAGTTGGGACAGTAACTAAAAGGAAGAAATCTGATGACATTGGTGTCTCTGGGTGGGCTCAAGTTAAAGATTGAAATTAACAAGTGTTAAGACAATTGACTAATTACCACCCAAAAGAGAGGAGAGTACAGAGGAACCTCGATTATCCAAATATCAATTATCCGAAATGCAGATTATCTGAAGATGATCTCAAGGTCTTGATAGAAGCATTACATCAAAGAGGTGTTATCAACATCAAAGAGGTGTTTGATTAAAACTTATATGGACTTACTGAAATGCTGCCGAGAACAGTCCTGGACATCGATGGGAGCACAGGCACTGTCTCCAAATGATTGACCTCCCATCCCCTCTCTCCCCACACTTCCCTGGAGTTTTACACAGGGGTGTACTCTAAATCCCCTTCTCCAGATAATCTCTCCAACATTGTCCTGTACAGGGCATAGTGGGAACTTGTCAAAACGTTGTGTGTTTTGTGCTATTTTGAGACTCACCCCTTCCCCCAAAGGCAGCCACAGTCTTGCTGTTGGTGTCCAGTCCGGCTGCCGTCTCCATTGCGGGGGCGGGGGCGGGAGCGAGGCAGGAAGAGTATTGCAAAGTCTGCTGCTGCCTAGTCTCCTGCACGGGGAGTGGACATAGCAAGTGTTCACTCTGTAGACCCCATTGAAGTGAAGCAGCGGCGGGGAGAGGCTTTCAGCAATGGGGCAGGTCCCTCACGTGTGTGTCTGCTCAGAAATAAACCCTGAGACAGAGAGAGGTAGCAAAGCAGGTAGAGCAAGGAAAAAGGAAACTTCAGAAAACTCCGAGCCCCAGAGGAGAGGCATTGAATTAATTAACTGAATACTCAATTATCAGAACGAAAATACTGCCCGCTCATCTCGTTCATGTAATCAGGGTTCCTCTGTATATGGTTGAAAAGTAAACTGTGGAAAGGAAAGCAAGCAGCCCCTCAAGTTTAAGATCATAAACATAGCAGGTACAATGGATAGACTATGTGGTATAATCCAAGAATGTGTTGAAAACATTGTCGTCATGGATACATCTCACAGGACCAGCAGGAAACCTTAGTGATTTATGTGAAAGTGTTTGTTTTTGGCTAAAATGTATTGATGCACCTTCAGAAACACCAGTTTGTTCTGTAAAGTAAAAATGTTGAAAAATTGCAAACTACCCAAATGGGTGCAAAATGGATGTTTGCTGATAATTCAATTTGAACTTCTTCAGAGATGTGGTTTGCAGTAAATCAGTGTTGTTTTTGCAATTTAAATTAACAAGGTGTAGCCTTGTTTTAAATCATTTTTTAACAATTAAAATGATTTTGTTTGCTATGATTCTGAGACCACCTATTATGAATGACTTCTAACCCCAACAGCAAAAATATTTTGACAAGTAAGAAGTAATCTGGAATAAAGGTTGAAGGCCAGTCCTTGCCCTGAGCAGGGCTGATCAAGCTGACTTTGACAGGAGCTCAGCAGAGACAGAGTTCCATTCTAAAATTGTCACCTAGGCCAATGAGACGTTGTGAATCAGTTATTCAAGAAATTTGAGATTACTTTCAAAGTGTGTTAACCACTTCTAGCCTCACATGGCTGGCTAACTAAAGTCTAACATGGAAGGCACACTTCAGGTATTGCTGAAGTGTGGCGTAATGATGAGATATTTTCTAATCAACCTTTTCAGAAAACACTCGTATTAAATCCATTCAAATGGCCATCAAAGGCAAGGTCTCAAGATCCACAGACGCTTTTGTAGTTATTTGATCAGGGCAAATGAATAACCTTTCAGTCATTTAGAAGTGAGGTTGTGCCACACAAAGTGACACCAGAAAGATCACAACCCAGTCCAAAGTTTAATGAAGGTCATTTGGTGGACTTGTATTGATCAGTCTGAGAATGCCATTATTAACATGATCATGGGATCAGAGTTAAATAACTATATCCTAGCATTTCTCATTGAAAAATTTGCAAATTGGATACATTGATCTCTTGCAAAAGATTCAGAAGGGTGACATCAGAAGCACTTTAGGCCTTTGACCATTAAATCATCTGCTTGGTTAAAATCCAAAGTAAAAATAACAAAATAAACATTCCAAGCATTTTCTTAAATTAGATCATAGTGGTGCTGGAAAAGCACAGCAGGTCAGGCAGTATCTAAGGAGCAGAAAAATCGATGTTTCAGGCAAAAGCCATTCATCAGGAATAGAGGTAGGAAGCCTCCAGGGTGGAGAGATATCTCTGATCTAAACTCTGATTTCCAGCCTCTGCAGTCCTCACATTTTTGCCTATTTTCTTAAATTAGCCTTGTCATAATTCTCTGCACATCAACTACATATCTTTGGAGAACAACGACAATTTGTTCTTAGCCTAAATGGTCCAGGGGCAGCCTGCATTATTTCACCATCCATGATTGTAGTCACAGAATCATAGAGATCTGGAGCACAGAAAAGGTCCCTTCAGGCATCCATTCCATGCTAGTCAAAAGGAACATCCAACCGTTCCAATCCCATTTTCTAGCACTTGACCCGTAGTCTAGGCTGGTTGATAGGCAATGGAAAGAGCACACACAGCAGTGAGAGGACAAATGCTGTTTCCCTAAGAGAGGCCAACACATTCATGTTTAATGCTGGCTTTTTCAGTCTCCAGGACAATTCCTTCATAATACTTCCAGTTTTTTTTTTGGAGAATGGAATGCTGGACTGCAGTGATAGGCTTTTACCACATTAATGCAAAACCAAGATGAAAGTAGTCTGAGCTTCCAATACAATATTCTGATATTGTGTGGACTCTGCTTGTATTGTACTGAAAGCAAAGATACCAGCTACCTGGCACTGCCTCATAGCTGATCCACTTCTAAACCAATGGAGACTCCAAGCCCTGTGTAAATCCTTGTACCAAGTTGATGGTGGACATATCCATCAGGTGTGGTGGAAGTGGGTTTAATTGAGGTCTTCAATAGGGCATTCAATGATTATTGTTTATAGTTCAATCTGCAAGGCTGTGGGGAGAAAGCAGGGGTACAATGGATCAAATGGCCTCATTCTATGACATAACACTCTATGACAGATGTACTTAAGGGCGTGGCATGAGCTTCTGCCTGATTCCCATTAACCTGTACTATCATTTTGGAGGATTTAATTATTATACTACAATTTAACATGGTTCCTGGGTCATTTGAATCTAATTCTGGACCAAGTAGAAAATACATGTATTGTTCGGATTGTCTCTTTCAGTACCCTTGGTAACTGCTACTGTAAACAGAATTTGGCAAATGGTTTGAATGAATTGCAAATATAAAAATCATTTTCAGCTCACTTGTTTTCCATTAAAAGTTCCCTTAAGTTACAAATGTTACTAAAAAAAAATACAGGAATGTGAATTATGATGTCCACCCTCTTTTGGCCTTTAAATTCAGCACAATAAATTGCACTAGACTTGTGTAAGTACATCTGTATTCATGTCTGCTGTTGCTTCAGAAATTTCAATCTACAGGAATATTGCAGTTAGCTCATTGCATGATCCCATAAAGTCATTTAATAAATGAAAATGTATGACTTTTTAAAAGTAAGTGGCAAAGATCCCATAAAGGACCATGAGCTAGGTCACCCTATGCCTGAAGCACTCTTCATTCGTTTGTCCCTGAAAATAGCATTATGCTGTTATGTCTTAACTGACTTAATAAGTGACTAAATTCCAACTCTAGACAAACGCTTTCCCTTGTTGTAATGTCAGCCATGCTTAAGACATTTCAATGATTTTGTCAATTTAGTAACAAACTATGTGGACATTTTCAAGCAGCATTTGTTAACTGAAAACTGGGTTGTAAAAAGTTGCACAAAATCATTTCATGCTTGTTAAATGAGTAGAATTTATTTCCATAAATTTAAGATCCATAATTTCAAAATGTTAGAATTGAACTTAGAGTTACAGACCAGCCAGTTTTATTGATATATTGTTTAAATTTGATGTATAATTGATGTTATTTGCAACATAGCTGTCTTTTGAGTTGTGTTATTGGCAGAAACTACCATCATTTTGATATTCAGTAAAAATTGACCCAGTATTACCTAATTCTGAAATCTCATTTTCCAATTAGAGTAGAATGGATGATAGCCAATTTCAATTATAATGATGATTTTTTATGGTTCTGTTGAGATTAATTCTAAACTCTTATTTGTTTATGAACATTCAACTTCAGGTCAGTCAGGTGTAATAACATTATTACGTCATATGTGTATTATATCATTGTTAGAAGAATAGGGAGTTGGAGATGTAGTGCTATTGTCACTGGGCTAGTAATCCAGAATCCCAGGCTAATGTAATGGAGAAATGGGTTCAAATCAAAAATGGCAGATAGTGAAATTTAAAATCAAGTCATTAATCTGGAATTGAAAACTAGCTTCAGTAATGTTGACCATGAATTGACAATTGTTCGTTGTATAACCGTATCTGGTTCACTAAAGTCCTTTAGGGTGAGAAATCTGCAGTCCTTATCTGGCATGGTCCATACATGATTCCAGATTCATAGGAACATGGTTGACTCTCAACTGTCTTTGGAAATGGTCAGCAAGCTTATCAGTTCAAGGACAGTTAGGGATGGACAGCAAATGATGGCCTTACCAGACTCATCCACATCACATGAAGCAAATAAAAAAAACTCTCCCAAACATAAAAGGCTTGCTCAACAAGGCCACAAAATAATTAAAAATGCAGATCTTTCAGGCTATATTCAGTCATCAAGAGATAAACTAATGTCTTCCTGTTCTTGTATTTATCTGCTTCTGAGATGATTACGAGATCCCAGTCAAATTGTTACACAGATTGCAAAAAAAATCAAATCACAATGAAAGCAGTGGCTGTTTGGGAACTACATTGATCATAACTAGAAGAATTATACCACCCTTACTTGATCGACAATGCATATAAAATTTCAGATTTTAAACTTAATAATAGCATCTGATTTTATGTGGCATCAATGAAATTTCATAGATAGCCATCTCCCTGTCATAACATTTTTATAATTGTAGAGTTGTAGAAGATGACGTGAGATGTAGTTCGTGTTTTGTGAAAAAAGGGCATGGATGACTTGCAGTAAATTCAGTAATATTTCTTAGCCGTTTTGAATCTGTGTAACACATCAAACACAGGATATTTCACAGCATGGTTTTGTAGCCCTTTCTCCTGCTGTTTCTCATGCTAGTTTTTGAACATACATACAATATTCCTTCACTTAAGAGCCCAAGCAATCTTTACCCACTTCAGTGTAATCATATATTAAGACAATTGAGTGAATTGGTTAAGATGAAACACCACCTGTTTTTTATAAACTTCTGCTTCAATAGGAAAGGACTTTGGTTTTACTCATCATGTCTACCTGGACCTGCTGTAAACTCATATCCTATCACTTCATAAAGTTCACACACTACTGCACTGTATCACCCAGTTAATCAAAATATATTAAGCTGAGATCAAGCACTCACTTTAGAACAGCATTGTTCTTTGGCTCCATGCTATGTGAAATTCTGGCTCTATTAACCTGGTGCAATCTCATATGATGTGGTATTCCGTGATAAAGTTATTGAGAATGAACTTCCTTAATTTTGTAAAAATCAGAAAATGTATTTACATCTCAGTTCAGTTATCAGGTAAACTACTGTTTAAAGCTTTGTAGACATGTTGAGAATGGAGAATGAGTAGAGAATAAGCAAAATCAGAACTTATGACAAGCAGTAAAAATTTATATCCCATGAAGGTCTTCTAACAGATTTAGAAGAGAGATTTGGCACTAAAATCCTAATTAATTCATGTTCTGTCTGCTTAGAATGAATGGCCTACTTGTATAATGGTCAAAAGAATGACCTTTAGTTAATTGCTAAATGCTCCAACTACAGTCACTATAGGGAATAGTTAATAATTCATATCACCTAAACAGAATGGTTGGAATGTATGGGAAATACTGCAGAATGAATTGAATGTATGCAGTTTTGTGCAGCTCTTCACTGTTCACAACTGAGAAGTAGATTTATTTCTTCTTTTTCTTTTTGCATTAGAGCTTTGAATGTTAGCATTTTTTTTTCTGTTTCCTCACTTTTTCACTCCTTTGGCATCAAGAAGGCGGTTTAGACAACGGACTCCGAGGTGAATTATGTTGAACTGAAACCAATTGTTAAGTGATACACAAGACCTCACAAAGGACGTTGATCAACATGATTTTTCTTTCCCTGAAAGAAGGACAAAAAATATCCATTCCCTGATTGGGCTTTTCCCCTATCAACATGGTTAAGTTCAGCAATTTAGTACCAACTACGAAGGGTTTTTTTCGAGTTAGCCAATATGCTCTTCCATTCCCGGAGATTGATTTGTGAGCAAATCAGAAGCACGAGAGCAGAGGAGAAGCTGTTTTGTCCCTCTTCAGGTCAATTGAAATATTTCCCCTTTTCAACATTTTTGAAGTCTTTGCATTTACCAATTCTATTGGGGCCATCACACAGCATGATAACTATGCTGTTACTTGCAGTGATGTCTGTCAGTTGTGAGTGGAGCTGAATGTTGCAGAAAAGATCATTCATCTGAAGATGAAAAGCACAATGTTTTGACTCCTGCTCTACCACTACTATCACAAGATAGGACCTCACTTGCTCACTGTTACAGATGCTGATACCTAAATTCATAAATTCTGCGGTACGAGAGTATTGAAACAGGATTATTAAAATGATCAGATCTCAAAGCTAATTTATTGCTACTGTCTTTGATTTTCTCTACGGACAAAATGTGCCAAAAGATGCAATGGTTTCCATTGGACTAAACAGAGCCATGATGGATGGAATTCTAAGAGTGGTTTAGAAATGTACAATGGACAGGTGAGGGGCATGTGAAAGTCATGTGTACGCACTCCTTCTAATTGGAATTTGAGTTGTGCATAAATAAGGTATTTTCCACCCTGCCAAAATTTCACCATCTCCCTCGCTGGGAACTTTATTGCTGATGATTATCCCTCACATGAAAGAACACATTAAAAGTCAAAGCATGGGGAGAAAATAAGTTTCATTAAAAATACCACTTTGATATAATTTGATTTAAAAATAATTTGGGATCATGCTGTACAGCAGACAATTATCTGGGAGATTGAAAGTGAGGACAGCAGATGCTGGAGGTCAGAGTCAAGATTAGAGTGGTGCTGGAAAAGCACAGCAGGTCAAGCAGCATCCGAGGAGGTGGAAAATTGACGTTCAGGCAAAAGCCTTTCATCAGGAATGAGGCTGGGAGCCTCGGGGTTGGAGAGATAAATGGGAGGGGCTGGGACTTGGGGGAAGGTAGCTAAGAGTGCAATAGGTGGATGGAGGTGGGGGTGAAGGTGATAGGCCGGAGAGGAGGGTGGAGCAGATAGGTGGGAAGGAAGATTGACAGGTGGGACAGGTCATGTGGACGATACTGAGCTGGAAGTTTGGAATTGGGGTAAGGTGAGGGGAGGGGAAATGAGGAAATTGGTGAAGTCCACATTGATGCCATGGTGTTGAAGGGTCCCGAGGCGGAAAATGAGGTGTCCAGGCATTGAGTGGTAAGGGAGTAGTGATGGAGGAGACCCAGGATCTGCATGTCCTTGGCAGAGTGGGAGGGGGAGTTCAAGTGTTCGGCCATAGGGCTGTGGGGTTGATTGGTGTGGATGTCCTGGAGATGTTCTCTGAAGCGCTCTGTTTCCCTGTTTCCCCAATGTGGAGGAGACTGCATCGAGTGCAACGGATTCAGTAAATGACATGTGTGGAAGTGCAGGTGAAACTTTGGATGTGGAAGGCTCCTTTGGGTTTGGGACCTTCGACGGAAGTGAGAGGGGAGGTGTGGGTGCAGGTTTTGCAATTCCTGCAGTGGCAGGGGTAGGTGCCAGGATGGGAGGTTTGGTTGTTAGGATGTGTGGACCTGACCAGGTAGTTATGGAGGGAACGGTCTTTGCGGAAAGTGGATAGGGGTGGGGAGGGAAATATATCTCTGGTGCTGGGGTCTGTTTGTAGGTGGCAGAAATGGCGGAGGATGATGCGATGTGTGTGGAAGTTGATGGAGTAGAAGGTGAGGACTGGGGGTGTCTGGCCTTGTTGCAGTTGAAGGAGTGGGGTTCAAGGGCAGAGGTGCAGGACGTGGATGAGATGCGCTGGAGGACATCTTCAACCACGTGGGAGGGGAAATTGCAGTCTTCAAAGAAGGAGACCATCTGTTGTGTTCTGTGGTGGAACTGGTCCTGCAATTGTCTAAGTGTACTCCTTTAGTATTATTATCCAGCAGAATTGTGAACCTATGGAATTCACTATCCTACAGAGTCGTGAATGCTGGGACACTGAATAAATATAAGGAGGCAATAAATTTTTAAGGGTTAAGGGGTTATAGGGAGCAAGCAGAAATGTCGAATTGTGGCTGAGATGAGATCAGCCATGATCATGTTAAATGGCAAAATATATTGAAGAAAACTGAATTTCCTTCTCCTGCTCTTAGTTTTTATGTTCCTGTTCCCATGTTTTTTATGTAAGATGTTTCATTTTGATACAATTTGTCACTTTGGTCTTAGAGTCTTAGCTTTGGGGTCTCCAAACTTCAGTCTTGAAACCAAGGCAACCCAATCTGAAACTCAAAGCAAATTAGTCTGTTTGTGTTGATGTTTCTTACTCAATACCATTGCCTTGAAATTCTGACCATGGGTACATTGAAATTGCTGCTCTTAGCACTCTTGCTTCATTGCCACATAAATTCTAAATTAGTACATCATGGTCTGTTGTTGCCAAAAATGAGAAATACATAGACAGTCATGTTGTTGTCAATACTAAATGTGTCCCACTCCCTGGGGCCACATAATATGCTTCTATGTGGCTCATGACTTAACTCGCGTATCTTCTCATCACTGCAATTTGGATCTCAGCCAGTCTCAGGCTGATGTATGAGATGTTCCTCCCCTCCCTCTCTTTCCTGTGAGGTACTCCATGAAATAAATTTTAGAAAACCTCCATCATAAATTCAATGATATTGATATTTTACACAGATTCCAAACAGCAAAGAAATATCATTGAGGACATAAAATCACTGCACAAACTGCCTAAATACTGAAGGAACTGAACATGCAGTGAAATCCAAGGATCAATTAGCAGCCATTCCGTGTAAAGTAGATTTTCAATGAAATTCAAGGTTGTCCAATACTTGTCTCTACAAAGCCTCTCAAAAAAGCTAAAGCATTCACCACCTACTGTGTACTGCATGTCTTGAATTAAATCATCAGTGTGATAAATATTTTACCAGCAACTTGGAATAAGTGAACATGGAATATGATCATCAAAATGTGCAAGTCATTATCATACTACAGCACTGATTATTTTTTATTGTGATAAAAACAGTAAAATATATTTATGGCATGCTTTTTATTATCATTTTAGTGATCTGCTTTGCGTAAGCCTACACAAGTGGTAACCGTGTGTGAAATTAATAACTTTCATATAATTGGCAAAGGCATTATCATTAAGGTTTTATATTGACTATTAAGCCTTGGTTGAGATTTATGGTGCTGATGAAGTATGAATGCTTGCTAAATGGATACAGGAATGAAACTGCACAATTTAGAAATTGAAGTTAACAGGAATAAAGGTCACTGAGTCCAGGAGAACTTAGATTCAATTCAATCTTCCTCTGAGCATTTTTGATATAGAAAAAAAAAGATGTGTTGAGTATTTGTCCTAGGATTGTGACCCCAACGTCAGGTACATTTCCAACTCTCATTTTGATGCCTGATGTGCGACTTTCAGACAACTTAGGCCAAATAGGGTCCAGGGTGCTATCTCATCGTCCAAATAAAGATGGTGGGTGTGCTGCTGAGGCTGGATGCCCAGCAGAAATGGGAGCTGCCCCTGTAAGAAGGTGAGAAAGAAGGTCCCTCAACCTAAAGGCACCCACTGAAGACTTTTTGAAAATGCTAAAGAAGAAACCCAGCAGCCAGACTGTCATGCTGCAAAGTGAATCTCTCCACAGAAACACCTCTAGACATATGCATGCAGCCATAAGGCATTTTAAAACTAATAAATGGACACAATTGCACCAGGAGGCCAACTCTATTCATTGGTGAGAAATCAGCCTTTGTGGGAGCTACAGCTGCTAATCTGGAAATCATAGATGATGTCAGCAGATTTGACTTCACGGTACTTAATGGGCAAGTCTGCACTTACAATTCCGTCCCCCCACCCAGCTTTTTAAAATTGCCTTCATGGCAGCAGCAAACCGGCATGCGGGACAGTGGGAAAAGTTAACTTGCGATCTCATTCTGAATTAATAACTCACTCTAAACTGAACAAGAGGAAGGACTTGTATCTGTATAATTTTTAATAGAGGGTTTATCTGATACAGCTACAATATCCCTTTCTTTTAGCCTGAAGACCCAGCTGCTTCTGAGGTGTGTTAATACATAGAGCCTTACAGCACGGAAACAGATCCTTCAGGCATCACCAACCAGACATCCCAATGTGAAGTAGTCCCATTTGTCAGCATTTAGACCATGAGACCATTTTCTGGTTGAAAAATGTTGAAACAATCAAGGTGAATCTTCTCAACCAATTTCACCCCATCAGGCGTGGGTGCAAGCCTTTTACTATGAACAGTGATAGCCAGCTGCATCTCATACGACACCAGAACTGAAGTTCTACCCTTAACCTGTAAAGGTTACCCTTAACTGGTATAGGTTCTCAGTCTAGCCAAGGTCTCATACGAACTTAAGGGTTGGAGTCCAGAGTGAACTTCGTTAAAGACTGGTTCTGCAGTCACCAAAACAGCTGCACCGGTATCAACCTCCATTAGTACGGGGTAACCATTTAATCAGATGTTAATTTTGATTTGGATGTTGCAAACCAATTTAACTGTTCCAAGCCAGGATATGCACTTTACTGGATACTGGCCTATGAGTTCTCTTACGCAGTCCAGGCCAAGTGGGACACTTCTGCTGTCTTTGCAGTGGCTTGCCGGCCTGGATGCTGCTTTGGCGGAGGCTTGACTTTGCTTTGGGGTTTCGATGTGGACTGACCTAGAGTCCCTCTGTTCAGGATATGTCCTGAATAAGGCCATGCAATTCTCTGCATTCAAGTAGTGTCCCCCAAGCTCAGTCAGCCTGGCAAGGCTGTCCATATCCATCAGCATACCCTGTAACTCAGATGGTCTACTTGCTGCATTTTCTCATGACAATGCCAGTTAAAGTGCCTGTTTGAAGTGCAGTTGGGCTTCAGCTAGTAGACACTTTTTTGTATAGTGGCGTCATTAATCGCACATACCAAATGGTTTCTCAGCATTTCATTACAGGTTAAAATAAATTCACATGCTTTTACCAGTCTCTTAACCTTAGCAAATATCCCAACATGGATTCCCCAGTTCTCAAACTGCTGAGTAAGATGAGTAGTGTCTCAGAATTTGGGGAGGCTTAGGTTGTAATATTTTTGAACTAAATCCATCAACTCTTAAAAGGTTTTAGTATCTGGTGCCTCTGGGAAAGTTGGACTCCTAACAACCGAAAAAGCTACGGGTCTAGAAGCTGTCAGGGGAATTACTCATTGCTTCTCATCTGCCCAATGTCATTTGCCTGGACAAAAAACACTATTTCCACATGTTGGGCCAAGTCTTTGACAGCAGGATCAAACAAGTCAAGCTTCCCAAATAATGGCATGTTGCCAGAGATGTTTATCCCAATTCAAAGTCAACTGTTACAACTTCAAGAGTATTTTTTTTCCATCATCACCGCTGAAATAACTCCACAGAAGGCCAGTATCCTGTCACCAAATCACTCTTTTTTTTACATGCGCATAGCACTTGACACTAGTCCGCTTTCTCAGAGTGAACAGGATGTCTGACACTCTTGTTCTTTTTTGTCAGCCTGGGTTCCCTGATTGGATCAGATTAACAGCCTCTCAATTCAGTGAGGTCCACCTAGCTGATGTTGTTCCAATCACTGTAGAACCATTGAGAGGATCATAGGCAGTGTCACATCTATTTAGCAGCCATTTATAAGGTGGAGGAGTTATATTTCCCTCTTGGATTAGCAGCTCCCACCTCAGAACAGTGGCCACTGCGGTGAACATCAAGAAGACACTCAGTCACAGAGCAGGGCCTCCAGCTAAGTACAGGATCTCTCTCTGGTCAGGCTGACAGATACTGGAAGGGGAGAGTGGGGAGGGAAGCCGGCGGGCGGGGATTGGGGAAGGAGGTGTGGGTGTGGGTGGTGATCATATTGGATAGGGTGTGTGGGAAGGTAGTTCTGAGAAGGGAGAATTATTTGGGGAAGACTTCTGATGAGTGCCAGGGTCCTAGAAAGGAAGATGCCTTACACATTTGACGGTCAGCAGTCCACAGGGTCAGCCCTACGGGGCTAAACATTAAATACAGGTCCCTCCCAGCCTCATTAAATCAGGCGGCATTAGAATCCAGCACTTACCTAGACACTGCCTGCTAAGGGTCTCAATTGGACCCTGGGCAGATGCTCATCCTGATATCCACCTGCCTCATATAAAATCGTGGAGATGGGGCTAGGGAATAGGCAGTAGGCATGCCACCATTGGCAAATGCTGTATTTAATGGTTCCACCAGGTTGCTTTCTTAAGTTCTTGATCTTCAGCATTGCTAGTGAAAGTACTGTCACTGAGCCAAACTAAGGCTAAATGTTTGGATTTTCACAAAGTTGTGGAGGTTGCATGGACCTCTGAATCTTGCTTGCCAATTTCACCACATTTCCTACAGATTCCATGTTTGCAGATAGGGATAAGAGGTTTGACTGTTACTCTCAACTGAACACAACAGCGCTATTTGAATTCAGTGCTAAGTTCACACATACTCCATTTTTACTGCACCAAGTGCCTTAACCTGATTGTATGTGTCACAAAGTTTTAGAATAAATATAAATGTCTTAAGCTGTCATATTGCGAAGCTAACTTACCTCTGAACCTATAAAGATTTTACATATGCGTATATCAGTGAGAGTTGAAGAGAATTCTGTCCTAACTATTACAAAAGCAGTTGATTGAGATTTCCCCAAAGGCTATAATCATGCCATTATGAAAGTTTGACTGCTTTACACAAGTTATAATTATCTCAGCAAGGATGTCCTAAGTTCACATTTTGATTGACAGATCAAAAAGTGCATTAAAGCATTAACTGTCTTTGAGGTGTGACTATGAATAAAAGTATATTTGTTTTGATAAAGAATTTTCTAGTTGAAGACATTTAAAAGTGTTAAAAAGGATTTCATGATTAGGAGCACTTTTTCTAATGTAGTGAAGGCTGCAATAGATATGTAATTCTTTATTTTATTTTATCTCATTATGAAGCCTCTTGAGGGCTGATAGATACAGGGTATGTTAGCATGGACGGTGAGAGAGTCAAGGGCGTGTATCAGCTGACATGAGATAATATGGGTTGGTGTTAAGTATGGATGACAGTATGGTACATGGGGTACTAAGTTGGTATGGTTGTATGGCATGTGGGCGCAGGCTGGTGGGTTGTGACATGTAAATGCTGGAGGGTCTAATATTTAACAGCCCAACCTAACATTCACAGTTCCTGTCGCCACCTCAGATTTATTCCTGGGCTGGCAGGTTTGACCTTTGCCTACTCCTTCACTTCCTGGAAGAAAGATTATGGCTTTTAGAGGAGTTTCCCTGGAGGTGGAGGCAGCAAGATGGGGAATTTCTTAAGCCGCCATTTCCCAAAGCCTTAGTACTGGAGCAGTTGACAATGTTTCCTCTAAGCCACTCTGATGATCAGCACATGGTATTCAGCATGCCAATGCATTGCCTTCCAGTTTTGGAAGTTGCTGCACAGATCTCGGAGATCTGTGCAGGAAAAGAGGATTCAAATTTGAATGTAGGCTGTCAGTCTTGTTTTTAAACCAGTTGTCCATTCATAACCTATAAAGGTATATTGAGTAGATATCGCACTAGCTGAAGTATCACAGATAAGCCCCGTGATATCCTCATTTAGCATTTACAGCAGTGACAATGATTTTGGGAGCTAGCAGGTGTAAGAATGCAAATTTAACCTTAGCACATGGCTTACTGTTCTTTCAATTTATCCTCAGTGACTTTAAAGCATGTACACCCAGTTCTCTTCACTCCTCATCCCCTTTGAATTCTATTCTATTTTTTCTATTGTCTCCCCATGTTTTTCCAACCAAAATGAGTCGTTTCACATTTCTCCATGTTAAAATTCATCTGCCCTGCTCACCATTCTGCTCTGCCCTTTTAAAGTTCTGTGTTGTCCTCCTTACAGTTTACCATATTACTAGGTTTCGTGCTATTCAAAAATATTGCAAGTGTGCCCACTTTACCAAGGTCTAGGTCATTAATATATCTCAGGAAGGGCAACGATCCCTTCACTGACTCCTAGAGAACTCCCTTCACACATACCTCTACCTGAAAGGCATCCATTAACCACTAATCTTTGTTTGTTGTTTCTTAGCCCATCTGATAACCATGTTGTTTTGGGGGGGGCCTGTTACTCCACAAGCTATAACTTAGCTCAGAAACCTGTTGTGTAGCACTGTATCAAAAAATTGTAGAATTTTATGTAAGTTAAATGAATCGTATTATGCTGATCAATACTCTGTTCCCACTGCAAAAATACTCCATCAATGAAACATGATTTTCTCTTAAGAAATCTTTGCGAACTTTCCTTGTTTAATTGGCATTTGTCCATGTACCTACATTTTTCCCAACTGTTTCTTGAACTTATAGACCTACCAACAAAATTGAACTGATTGGTATTTATTTGCTATCCTTTTTATTTACAGAAGATTCACATTTGCAATTGTCCAGTCCTCTGGCACACCATTGAGTTTCAGGAAAACTGAAAAGCTATGGCCAATTTCCAGTCAATTGCTTAAGTACAACTGATGCATCTCATCCAGTCCTGGGATTTTACTAAGTGTGGCTTACTGCTTGCAATAATTGAAGGTGGAATCAATGGCACAAACATGACAATCTAGAAAATGTGTTGGAGCTACTCAATATTCTATTTGGCATAGTCTCAGAAAAACTGACAACCTAAAAGATAAATAACTGTTTGCAAACAACATTTAATATAGGCTTCTGACTAAAGCCACTCTTTTCTGGTTGAGTGAAACAAGTTTAAAATCAATTTTCATTCAGTTATAAATTTTTACTTAGTATTTTGTGATCATATTCTGCTTTTTGTTCTGATATCCATGATAGCTGAAGCCAAAAGGCCTTGCCTATGGTGTAATAGTGATTGGTTACATTGAGAATGCAATGGAGCTCATCATTGTAGTTGGGCTGAATAGATCCTTCACTTGTAACACAGGGAAAACTAAAAGGCAAAGAAGTGTGGGTTTTCTTTATTTAGAAGTTGCTGAAAGGAGACACTGATCTCTGAAGGCTTGAGATTTATTTCCAAATCAGTGTTGAGATAAATTGCCATGGAAAGTTTGCATTTTCTTTTGAAATGATTGGTACATTTGTAAATAATAATAATTCTGCCTTAAGAATTTATTCTAGAAACATCACATATGCATTAAACATTAATATGAAGTGTCTGTTACAAGTTATAATTGATTTTTGTACAATCAAAACAAACAGTGAGTATACTGGATTATGATTAATAGACTGTGTAACATGGTCATATATTAAATTGTCCATTTACTTTAACAGAATGCTCTAGAATGTAAGATGGACCAAAGTTGTATTGAAATCTGCCCAGAGCCAGATCCATGCGACCTGGTTGTCCTGAGGACAATGGCCCAGGTCAAAATCTATTGAAATTCAAATGCAAGTTTTAATACATCAAAGGAAAAGAGGAGGCAGCTGTCTTCTCTGCCGCAGAGTCAAAGTATGAATCCAAGAATTTTGTAGAATGATGGAGATTTTCCCACTCTGCAGATTGTGTAATGTGCAAAGTTTCAAATATCTAAACTATATAAATCTGATAAAAAGTGTCACAAACAGCATGACAATAGGATCAAACCAATACTGTGAGATAAGATAATCCCATAAGCAGCAAATTTGTTGTTTGGCTCTGTAAAGCTTTGATTATCTTTCACAGACAGATTCAACACTCATTACTTTTTTTTATGAGATAAAGTCCCACTGATAGAACTGAAGGTGATGTTTGTAAGTCACTTGCAAATAATGAATTTAAGAAGTTACTTATGATAGAGTTCACCATTTTATTTTTGTTTCAAACAGTGCAACTGATTAAAAGACCATTTCAATTCCATGGGGATTGTATGAAACGCTGTATAAGCTATGGTTGGATTATGGTGCCACCATGATACTGGAGGATGAGAGTTCAAAGACAGCAGCAGAATCGTTTTCATCATAAAAAATATCATCATGATACCATAATCCCACATGGAGCTTCCTTCACAATGAGACAGGCTGCTTAGTGAGTAGATTGTCATGGTTGTGAGCTTGTATTCAACCTGTTAATGCCATCTCCCACCACTCCAATAAAGGATGATGTATTAGTAAATGACAGGATTAACTGTCAGCATGCTGTATGGGGTGTCTGGATAGGGTGTGGGAACTAATGGGAAAACTATTCTTCGTACAGAAAACTGGTGAGTGTGTAGAACAAATAGCAAATCCCATGCCACCGGTTTCTCATTTCACTCATGTTGAACGTGGTCCTCATTATCTTCAAAGGAAAGGAGGATTACATTAGATGCAATGATCCTACTAAATGTTCTTTCTTATGTGTGGCCTGTTTATTTAAATGAATAGCATCTCTATATTTCTGAAGTCGGCACACATACATATTATCTTCATGTTCACTGCAATAACCTTGGCTGAATTTACAACAGGTGGCTACTTTGAAACCATCAGTTCCATAATGGAAATTACCACAGCATGTTTAATGTTACTCCAGAGTACAAAGCCATCTCGTTGTTGCTACATATATATGGAAGCATTGTTAAAATCACATTAAGATAGAAGCAATATTCTTGTAGTATGAAACTGGATTGCGAAGTAGAATTATGATTTTTTTTCCAATATACAGAATATAACTGTTTTAAGATCAAAGATGCATTTTAAGAAATATTTAATGCTTACTTGTATATTAACACTGAATATCAACTACAACTGTTTGAATCTTCTGTGTTCTGTTTGAGCAGAGGCTAAGGATTTTATCCTTTCTTGTCTTTCAGGCTACATCTTTCACAAACTCAGTTCTTAAAATCTTTGCTGCTTGTATCTAATATATGATTTGCTTCCAATGGGGTATTTATACCTGATGCAGTAGTGCTTATGTAATGCCTGGTAATATAAAAACTGGATGTGGCTAATGTGGCACTGCAAGATCCATGAGATGCTTACTACAGCTCACAATTATAAACGAATGTTACACTCACAGGCACAACCACGTCTATGCCATAAAGGTCTGTTCAGTTCCACAGAGCAGACTGTTCCCATCAGATGGTTATGCTACAATTTAAGATGAAGTGTGAGACTTTTATACGCGCAGAGCACATGTTATGATTGTTGATGATGTCAAGAGTATGTATTTTAAAGGTACACTGTGTCTCTAAAAAATATTCTAACTGTTGCTGTGTTGCCATAGTCTTACCAGACCACAGGGCGTCTCTCCCATTAGAAAGAGATGATTGGTGTTGATTTAATCTGAGGGTCCCCATACCTCAGGCAAGGGGAAAGGTTGAAAGGAAGAGTCCTTCATGGTAAATTCCGCCAGTAATGGGAATTAAACCCATGCTGTTGGCATCACACTGGTTAACAAGCCAACTGTCCAACCGACTGAGCTGAACCAACTCTCGGTATTCTAACTATGTGGCATAACACAAACAGTCTCCTGCTCCACACCTCATATTCATCAGTTCCATAAAAGCACTGAATCCTAGCTTCGGTGTTTGAAATTTAAAATCTGGAATCTTTTAAATTCTTCCATGGTTTCACCTCTGCCTACTCACTCTTCCAGCTGTACAGCCTGAGCTGAGCCCTTTGTTCATCTGACTCAGTCATTTAAGTATACACCATCCTTTGTCCGATCATTGGGCAGCTGCACCTTCAGCCACCTTGGTCCCATTCTCCAGAACTCCTCTACCTGTATACCTTATAGAAGCATAGAATACCTACATTGTGGAAATAGGCCGTTCAGCCCAACAAGTCCACACCGAACCTGTCCCTGTAATCTTGCATCTCCCATGGCTAATGGCACCCAACCTATACATCCATTGCAATTTAGCATGGCCAATCCGCTTAACCTGCACATCTTTGGACTGTAGGTGGAAAGCAGAGCACCCAGAGGAAATCCAAACAGATGCAGGGAGAATGTGGAAATTCCACACTGTCAGTCACCCAAGGGTGGAATCAAAAGCTGGTTTCTGGCACTATAAAGCAGCAGTGCTAACCACTGAGCCACTATGCCGCCTACTTATCCTTTAAGAGCTTTCGAAAAAACACGTATCTGACTTATTTCTTGGTCACTTCTTTGGTCTTTTATTACAGCTCATCACTTTGCTTTCTCCATTACACTCCAAAGGATTGTGCGAAGTATGTTTCTTTGGTGAAAGTACTACATAAGTTGTTTTTTGTACAGTTATGATATACAGTACATACTACACGACCACTGATTTGTGCAATTTAGAGAGAATTTGATTGCGCTTATGAGGTGACCAATTTGAAGTCCTCAGTTTCATATTGAAAATTTCTAACATTGCTTCAGAGCCGTTTCGTTCTTGATATTCATATGGAAACAGTGCTAAAATCGTATTTAGGTACAAGCAATATTCTTGTAGTATGAAACTGGGTACAGTTGTCAAAGGAAATTCAGCTTGCTCAGAAATGCGTACTCATATCATAAATTATTCTCATACAGAATTCCCTCATTAATGTTTGCAATTTTTACAAACCTGGATTACGGGGATGACATGCTTTTAATTATAGAATTAAAGAGTAAGGGGAATGCAGGAACGTGGACTTGTGGAATGTTGGATCAGTTGTGATCCTATTGAATGGCATTGGAGGCTCATGGGGCCCAAATGGCCTATGCCTGTTCCTATTTCTTATGGTGTTATGTGAAAAAAGGCTTATAGCACCCAATACAGTAACTGTCTGAAGGTAGTCATCTTTCTGAGACTGAGATAGTAGTGAGGCTGTTTTGCAAATGAAATGTTAAGCCAAACCCCATCGCAGATACACATAACAATCCCATGGCAGTACAAAGAACAGATGTTATCGTGATTATAACGAGGTCAGCCAGGTTGACCTCATAGAATATGAGTTTCCTGATTGAGGCTGTTAATCTGGTCCAATCAGGGACCCCTGGCTGACAGATATAACCAGGAATGTCTTCCCCCTCCAACTCTATTTTGATTTAGTCCCTACCCTCCCCTTCACTGTTTTGATCACACAGCACTGCCCTTTGATGTGAAGGGCAGTGTTTGTCACTGGCCACCCGGGTGTTTGCCTATTGTGAAGAAAAAGAAAAGAAAAAAAAAAGCAGGAATGTCAGAGATTCTGTTCACTGTGGAAGCTGGCCGTGAGGGAGCTGGGTCAGTGTCAAGGACCCAGGTTCAAGTCTCACCTGACTCAGAGGTGTCATAACAGGCTGATTGGAAAATTAATAAAAACCTGAGGAACTCCTGCAGAGATGTCCCAAAGCTGAGATGATAGACTTCCAACAACCACAATCATCTTCTTTTGTGCCAGAACTGAAAAAGTGATCCTCCAAAAGAAATGGTCATGTTGGACTCAAAACATTAATGTTGTTTCTTTTTCAACAAATGCTTCCAGACCTGCTGAGTTTCCCCAGCACGTTTTGCTTTTATTTTGGATAGCCAGTATCTCCACAGGACTACTGAGAAAAGTTGGGGGTGTGCCATGAGGTGAACTGCTGCTGGATAGAATCATGACTGGCCTGAATGGTCATTTTCAATGATGTAACTATTCTATGGCTTTATGAAAATTGCGCAACACAGTTTTGGTAGTGTACACAAAATTGATGAGTTCAACAGAGGTGAGATTGAGTGCTAATTCATTTGGGTATTTAAACTTGTTGGCCCAGATATTCTGATGGTAAGGGTGTTGTTGGAGCAGTGGAAGAATCATTGTGAGTCAGTGTGGAATTGCTGACACACCTGACTCCATGGGAAATGGCTGAGGAAATTGAAGATTCCAATGGGCATTTCCATGAGTCTGGAACTCTCTAAAGCAGTGTATGAAATGTTGAAAGGTTAGAGAGTTCCGATTGTCTTAGGTCTGATACTTATCCAGGATGAGTTAGAGGTTTAAAAACCTACTCTAAGTCCCTAGTAGTTATTAAACTGTACCCTGACTCACCCTCTCAACAATCCAACTTTCCTTGTTGGACCCAACAATTGTGTATCTGCTGAATAAAACTTCACTTAGTGCAGCTGCTGTTTCAGTTCCTTCTGGGAAATGCCTGGCATAAAGTATTATGTGGGCACTGCATTGCTTAACTTCAGATAATTTCAATTAACATGATCAGGATGGACTTTGTGCTTGATATCCTATCAAAAAGAATGACCATCACCACATAGGCCAGAAAACAGAACAGTGACAAGTTGCAGTTGGAGGAGGACAAAAGAGTTAATCCCTCCACTCAGCTTTGGCTGAGGAAAGCATAACAGCAGGAAGAGCAGGGGTGCCCATTTGTACACTACTTACAAGCACTGTGAAACATAACAAATGATATCCACTATTTTCTCCCACCATCAATCCCAACTTTCACATAAAAGCATCCTTCTACTACTTATCCACCAATTGTGCATTTACCTAATGGCTCTCAGTATGTGCTGACATTCATCACGAATATGTGAAAGGGCAAGTTAATCCTCAGGATGCAATAATGGACAAAATGGGAAAGTGTTGCAAGTCATTATGTTTTGTGGCATTATAAAACAAGACAAATTAACAACGTATTTCATTCAACACCTATGTGCATAGCCTTGATAAATTACAAAATTTCTTCCACTGAAAATTCCTAAGACTTCTAGGGGTCGATTTCCCTCTCCCAGATTGGCAAAGTCTGAATTTGAGGGTCTCACTAAATTCAGAGTAGGTGGCCTGCCTACCAGATATATCCCCACATTTCCCTGTGCTGTAATTATACCAGTGATGGGGCTTGTGTTGGGTAGTACATCCTGTTAGGCCATTATCCCCTATCCCAGCTGCTGCCTGGATTTAACTAGTGACAGAAAATGGTCATGACAGACAGATGGCCCAGCAAGTTTTGTTTCATGAGCTGGTGGCAGGCGGTTTGCAAGGTCTAACCTTAACAGGCCCTCCGTGCCATTGGAGGGCTCTCCCTTTCCAAGGTATTAATCTCTCTGCATTTACTTTTCTCCCATAAGGCCTCTCAAACTGCAGGTCCAGATCCCCCACGGCCTCTTCACACTAGTCTGAGAGCTTGGTATTCTACAAGACTCCAAACACCTTTTGAAATCCTTGACCAACACTGCACAACTCTGTCCCAAATAGCCGAGAGCTGTTCAACTCTAATTGACCAGCAGACCCCAGAGAGAAGAAACAGGAAGATATCCACTAATGTCTGAAAATGAATGGAATGGTCAACTGGACCTCTATTTTGCTACTCTTTGCTATCTTCTCCCCAGCTTCCTCCCCCACCCCCCCATTTATCTCTCCACCCTGGAGCCTTCTTGCCTGTATTCCTGATGAAGGGGTTTTGCCCGAAACATCGATTTTCCTGCTCCTTGGATGCTGCCTGACCTGCTGTGCTTTTCCAGCACCACTCTGATCGAAACTCTATTTTGAAGATGATGGTTTCGATTCTCCAGTTTTACTGGTTTTGCCTCTGGGTTGCTGAGGCAGAAACTCCTGCTCTTGAGAGGTGTAAATCCTGCCTCCAGGCTATCAGCAAGTTGGCCATTAAATGCCTGTGTATCAGTCTGTATTTCCTTAATGGTGTCTCCCACTGTAACGTTTTAATCATGAAATAGGAAATTCAGTGCCTGATATCATTCAGCTCCTACATGCTACATTTCTTGTGCTTTACCAAAGGTAGAGAAAGGCTTCTCAGATCCCTGCACTGATTGTTGAGTTGCTTTAAACTATGACTCTGAGTTTTGGAATACCCAAGGGCCCCATCATAAATTACTGCACCTGAACCTGGGAAATGAACCTGGTGTCTGGCAAAAGCAGAGGCAGTGGTAACAGGTGAGAAATGGAAACTCTTTGAGTATTGTTCTCACTTTCACAATGCTTTCCACCCTTACCTCTAACTTATGCAAGCTCCTTATCATCAAGGCATTGAACAATACAGCATGGATGGAAACCATTCAGCAATTTATGCCTATGCTAACCAGCAAGTGGTCATCCAGTGTACTCCAGCTTTCCAGCACTCAGTCCTTGTAGATTATGGCACTTCAAGTGAATGCTCAAGTGTTAGGGATTCTCACATCTACCATTCTTTCAGGCAGAGCTCCAAATCTCATTTGGATCCTCAAATCTCCTCTAAACCTCAAACACCTATGCTAAATCTATGGGCCCTAGTGTGATTGACTGCTCCCACTTTGCTGTAGACTGATTAGCAGGGACACATGATTTTGAAAGCCATGCACATGAAAAATCATTCTGTTTAAGGCAGCAGACAAATTGGCATCTAAGGTCTGCATAATAGTTGTCATGGCTTGTGGGAACTCCACTTGAGATATTTGTTTGAAGATCAACAAAGGCAGACACATTCTCAATAATAGATACTCTCACAGTTCACTATACCATCAATCCTCCAGTTCACTATGCCTCCAATCTTTCATCCTCTCTACTAATGAGAGTGTAGCATGTCTGTTAATACTAGGTTAATTTATCAATGTACTTGACAATCATTGCCTTTCTCGAAGATAACGTCTGAGATTCAGCAACCATTTCCAACTAAGGAAAATGAGAAGAGTGCTGTGCCTTTTTCCCTCTTGAACATACTTAACTTCTGTTCCTGCTACTATTCTCTGCTTATACACAGTTGTAATGACCATATTCCAGATGAAAACTCACCCAACTCTCAAAATGAAACCACAAAACTGATAATGGCTTCTTGGGTGCATGGTTGGCAGTTCTGTGGTGGTGCATTCTCGAAAATAACAAGGTCATCTGAGAATTCATCTTTGTGTCAGTCCTGCCACCTCAGAAGTTAAAAGAATACAAAATGATTTTGTTCTAACGAAACCACAATATTGACAGTCATCACACCCTATCTTCCCATAGTTCACCCATTGATGACATTAAGTTAGGGTATATGCATCAGAAATGTTTTTTGTTCTGTCCCCAGATTGTAAATCCTTCCCATCTCTTCATCTCCAACTGAAAAGAGATTGGGTTCTGCCAATTGTCTTCAGGATTCCTGTTCTTCAGGTCAACAATTATGATGGCACAACATCTGGCCCGCTCCTTTGTAGTCACCTGCATTCTCATCATCTACAAATATTTGTAAATGCCTGACTGTGGCTAACTCTTAAATGGCTTCTGAAATGGCCTAGTGAGTCACTCAGTTCATGGGCAATTTAGGTTAGACAACAAATAGTGGTCTTGCCAGAGACACCTACATTTCATTTTTTTTTAAAACGAGGTGTATATGTACTGGAATGAACCAAGACAATACATGTGTGAGGTGATTTTTTTTTAAACAATCATATCATATTGCTACTAGTTTAATGCATTAAAACTGAGCTACAAGTGTATAACATGGCTACTTACTCACAACCTCCTCTTTGTTTAATCCTCTGCCTTATAGAACAACAGTTTAAGGGTTTTCTTATTAAAATCCAAAGCAGCTGAAATGAAGCATTTTATGAATTTAACAAGCACATGTAAATCAAGGGTATAAAATACTGATTAAACATTCATTGTAGCTCATTATCCAGTTGCTTAGTGTATGGCATAGCAAGCACTTTGTATTAAACTGCATTAGCAACAAAGGTTTGTTCAACCTGTGCAGGAAAGTCTGACTTCAGAGTGATTATTCCCTGTTTTCTGTTGCAACCTCATAATCCTAGGTCAGGAATTAAGCCAATTGCCTTTACAGCTCTCTAAGTAAGCTAATATTACTGCATTAGAAAGCAATTCATTTTAAGTGGATATTTCTAAGGGCAGAATCTTAATAAGAATCAATTGAATGCAACTTTTGGCATATTATATGGAGGCTTTCCCAAACTCACCTCATTAACTATGCTCAATGCCCATGTGGTGCCCACAACCCCACCAACTAATGCTCCCCCCATTCCTCCACTTGCTCTAGATGGAAGTAATCACCATTGTTGGAATATCTCAGAAGCCCTGGCACCATCTTTCAATCCTAGCCATGCACCCAGTCAAGGGTTGGTAATCTGAAGTTGCACTTCACGATGCAGATACTGGGATAGTATTCAATCTAATGCTTAGCACAGCACATAGGTGGAACAGCTGACATTTTTTAGCAGACACAAGTGCACATTCCAACACCAACCACACAGTTTTCCCATCCTTATCCACCATGTTAGATCCTTCTCTAAGTCACTCCAACTCTTTCTTCAGCATCCATTGTAGCCAAGCATTTTATAATTGTTCAATGTGGGACCTTCACATACAAGAAAGCCTTCAAATGCTTCAAAACAGTGCTAATTATCTGGTTTGTAAGGCCTGATATGATTTGTGCTATCATGCAGAAGACGATATTTATCCTGCTCAATGGCCTCATCTTCCTGCTTGGAAGACTGCTGCCACTCTCCTAGCTCTTCAGGGTTCACCACATCCCCTCATTGCTTGCTCCAGTGGTGCAGAGCACGGCGTGTCCCTACCTAAGACAGCTCTAAGTAGAAGGTCCTTAACTTCAGGAGGCCTTTTGACTGTTCCACCATGGCCATAGTTGAAGCTACACCCCACCAAAACTCTCTGCCTCGATATCCATTCCTACTTGGCATTCACTGGATAGACCATCACTACTGATCCCCTACTATGTTCTCACGAACCACCTGTAGATACACCTGTAATACTTATTCCTACCTCCTGAACCCTTCACTACCATTTATTCCCACCTACCATCATGATGCACAACCTCCTGTTGAGGCCACAGAGGTGGGGACTGCCAATATCCTCCCCACTCCCACAATATCTCATGTCCTCCTAAGTACTTTGTCTCCCTCTTTTAATGTCAAATCTTCCCCCTTCATTGCCCTAATCCCTCTGCATCCCAGGTTGTTGCCTCCAGTCCTGAGCATTCAGTTCTCATACTTTCCTATCTCAAAGGTGTCCCTTTACATCAACTCCATCCCCCCACCCCACCCCCCTCTCAACTTTCATTCCAATTACCACCAGGACTGAATGAGATCTACCCTCAACCAATATGGATATAACCCTGGCTGATGACTGACCATATCTCTGAGTGTCTCTGTGCAGCTCCCCAACAAAGAGCCAGAAATCCCCTGACAGCTTGCAATAGACATGCTGAACTGACTGCAGCTCAATCCTTGGACTGTGGAGAGACAGACACTTGACCCTCCTCAGTCCAAATGAATAACTGACTGTGTCTAGTTCCCTAGACTGATCACAGACCAAGCCATGGATTGTCTTGCCTGGATTCCCTAACTGACAGTAGGCACTCTTGGCTTGATCAGAGGACTACTCCCTTTTGAATTTAAGATGTAGCCATTTTATTGAAGCACATGCAGTGTGTTAGCAGCACAGACTCCTTGTACGTGAAGCAGGTATCAGAGTGATTAGCACAGTGCTGTGCAGCAACATGTCCACCTACTTGACTGAGGATTATTGACAACATTGGCAAGCTGCTGTGGGTATCAAAGCAGGCACAAAGTGAGTGAGCACTAAGTGGATAAATGTACGGCCCTGTGGTGCACTGTGGTCAAATCCATGAGCAGGAATTTCATCTCTGGGGGGAGTGAATCCATGGAATGCTTTACTGCAGAAGGCTATAGAGGCTAGGTCATTAAGTATATTCAGGACTGAGATAAACCATTAGGGAATCAAGGGTAATGGGGTAAAACATGGGGCGGCACAGTGGCTCATTAGTTAATACTGCTTCGATTCTTGCCTCGGGTAACGTCTGTGTGGAGTTTGCACATTCTCCCTGTGTCTACGTGGGTTTCCTCCAGGTGCTCTGGTTTCCTTCCACAATCCAAAAGATGTGTAGGATAGCTGAATTGGCCAAGTTAAATTGTCCATAGTGTGAGGTGCACTAGTCAGGGATAAATGTAAGGAAAATGAGTCTGGGTGGGTTACTCTTCAGAGGATCGGTGTGGACTTGTTGGGCCAAAGGGCTGGTTTCCACACTGTAGGGAATCTAATCTAATCTTAAAAATAAAGACAGTGAAGTGGTGTTGAGGATGATCAGATCAGTCAGGATTTCACTGAATAGCAGAGCAGACACAATGGACCACATGGCCTACTTCTACGTCTTATGGTCTTATCATCTTACAAAAGTTTGTTACACCTCACTGGGGGTGTGTGCTGAAAATCAGGACTGGAGTGGTGCTGGAAAAGCACAGCAGGTCAGGCCACATGCGAGGACCAGGAAAATCAACGTTTCAGGCAAAAGCCCTTCATCAGGGCATTCCTGCTGAAGGACTTTTGCCTGAAACATCATTTTTTTCTGCTCCTCAGATGCTGCCTGACCTGCTGTTTCATCAGGGCATTCCTGCTGAAGGACTTTTGCCCGAAACATCAATTTTTTCTGCTCCTCAGATGCTGCCTGACCTGCTGTGCTTTTCCAGCACCACTCTAATCTTGACTCTAATCTCCAGCATCTGCAGTACCCACTTCCACCATGCTGAAAGTCAAGTCCCATTATTCCTGGATTTGTCATAAATGTTAAAAAAAAATTAAAATAGAAGTGTGCAAAATTCTAAAATTTGTTTGTTTTTCAGTGCCAGGTTGATAGAAAACTTGGACCACATTTCAATGTTTGACAAGAATGATTATTTATCGCAAGTAAATAGACTGTGACTACTTCTAAACAAGCATGAATTATCAGCTGTGAACTCTGCTAATTAAAACTCTAAGTCTTTGTAATCTCCACTTCTCTCTCTTTCACTCTCTCTCTCTCTCACTCACACACACACAGACAAATCTCTGACACACGCGTTATAGCAGAGGGAAGATCTTGGAAGGCAGTACAGAGGTCCCCAGACACAGGGCTGTTGAGATGATTCTAATGTTGATCGGAACACTGCTTCTTGGTTTTCCATGTCTGGTGCTTCCACTACTTGTAAGAGGCTCAGAATGACTTATAAAAGGTCAGGTAGGTTTATAAAAGGTCTTTGACTTGTTAATTAAAAGCCACAATTTACAGTTAATGAAGGAAAAATAAATTGGTATTCTTCAGGCTTAAGCTGGCTTTTACTATGGAGACTTGAGAGAGATCCTGAGCTAGTGGAGATCTGATGGCTTATTCCTATCTTTTTCACAACCGAAGCTTTTCAGCTGCCAGGGAACCAATCACATAGCTGTGGGAAGGCAGAAGGCCTTTGTCATCAATAACTGGCCACTAGTCCATAGACCAGTCAGCTACTTGTTGTTGTCTGAAGCTCCATTTGTACATAACCTTGGCTCCAGCTTATCTGCACATTCTCCAATGTACCTTTACAAGGAGTGCCAGGTTACTTGCTTTTAAAACTGTCCTAATCCTTCAACAATCCTTGCCTTTAAAACAATTATTTTTCCATTTCAGTCTACAGTCAAAAATGCAAAAAATAAATCATGGGTCTTTGTGAAGTTTAAGGAAAAGTATAAAAGCGTAAATACTTAGAAAGTCATTTTGGGGACATTGTAATCCTACTATGCTTCCAAATAGGCAATAATACTGCTAAAACTGAATACGGACCCCTCATCTGTCTTACAATACGCTGCATAACATTTGCATCAGGGAGTACCTGATGCTGTCATTGCAACCAAAGCACAGTTGACAAGTTAATGCCAGCAGACAGAAAGACAGATAATATCTGACAGATCCAGCCTGTTGCTGTCACTGATTATAACAAAGATGTAAGGCCATGAAAAAAATTGTAACCATGTGACACTATCATATCAGTGAGCAACTGTATATTATGCAGAGAAACTTCAACCCTCACAAGCTGTAAGGCTGAACATGGAGTAAGAAGGTTATGTTTTCACATATCTACTTTCTTTGGAGAGAATCAAATTATGGTAACAGGACAACTGTAACAGTGTTGCTGTTACTGAACCTACCTGATGTTTTAAAATCTGACAGGTAAATGCTACCCAACCATTACTATCATAGAATGAATGGTTTACAATCTGCATTCCTACCAATAAAGGGAGGCTTTATTACAAGTGTAGTAATTCAGTTCCTAAGTGGATATGAATCTTTTCACTAATTTAGATGTTGCAAGATGAATTAGATTTAGATTCAAGTAAAAGATTCAGAATTGAAAGATCTGAACCTATACTTTATTTAGAATAACCATTATTTAACTAGAACAAAATCACCACAAATTGAGGCCATACAAGCACATACAACACCGCAGGAAATTACCAACATGCTCTCCTTTACACAAGGCAAACTGTCAGCAGACAGATACTGGAAAGTAGACTTATATATATTGCATTCATTCATACCTGGCTGTGCCTCAGTACATGGTGCTGATCAGAGTGTCAGGAAAATGGAATGTACAGGTCAGAACGACCCAGCACTAGTGAGCGATTCCACTGTATGTATTTACTTACGCAGGAACAATATGACAATGCATTTTAAAAAATAAAGACTTGCATTTATATTGTATCTTTCTTGATCTCAGGAAATCAAAAAGGTATTTTGCAACCAGTTAAGTCCTTCTCGGGTGAAGTCATTGTTGTAATGTAGAAGATGTGTAGCAGGCTTGCAAAAGTAAGCTTTCACAAATAAGTGTTCTTATGAAAAATAAGCTGCTTTATATACGTATAAATCAAGCGGAAAACATTCACAAGTGAAATAACCCCACAGAAGCTGATATCCTGTTACCAAGTCACCCTCTATTTATGCATGGAAAGTCATTGACGCTAATCCAGCTCCCTCACAGCCAGCTGCCAGAATGAACAGAACATCTGATGTTCCTGTTTATGTGTCAGCCAGAGCTCCCCGATTGGACCAGATTAACAGCCCCAATCAGGGAACTCATATTCCAAGAGGCCCACCTGGCTGAACTTGTCCACTCTGAGTCTGAGGACCTAGGCCTTTTTTTTTGTAATTCCTCCTGGAATTTAGCACTGGGTCAGGTTCCTTTGACTCTGCCTTTGATTCGGGTGGTGGCAAGCAGCTCACCACTTGTGCCTGGAATGTCTCGGAAGAAATTTGCTCTCTTCTTCAAGTAGCAAAGGTATTGAGGAGATGACATTCGCTGTGCCCATTCAGATTCTGAGGTAACTCCAACACTTGATGGAGAAGGAGAAACACCGGCTCTGGAACAGTTAGAAAGGCTGTCGAGGAGCTGGGCATGTTTTGTTCCCGCACCATTTGAGAGTTTACAGCTTTCGTATAGTCCCAGTACGTGTTCAGGACTTTCACAACTACCTGAAGTTTATATATCATTGAATCTGACCTCACATTGACCATGCGGGGCCATTCTCATGGTTCCTACACCAAACTTCATCCCCTGAAGAAAATTGTCTTTCTTGTTTAGCAGAGTCTTGTGTGCAGCATTTGCGTTACTGATGCCATTTCACTCTCCCTTCCAGGTCTGTGAAGATCAGATTTAACCCAGTATGGAGCATTATGGATCAGACCAGATCCCTTAAAACATTTCAAGAAATTAGCCCAGACACTAACTTTGCTAGTTGTTTTAAGCAGGTATAAAGTGGATACTCCAGGAGAGAATCAGCTGGTCAAACCACTTAGTGTTAAACTAAACAGAATTTATTTACAAGGTTACCGCATGAAACACAAACAACAGAAAACAGAATACCAAACAACTCAAACTCTCCGAAAACCCAACAGATCATCCCAATTTAATGGCGCTGTTCCAAATACTTGCAACAATACCCATAAAAACCCTTGGCACAAAAGATAAAATCAAACACAGAATTCTTACAGGAGAGATGTCAGAGAGAGAGAGAGGACCAGCCTGGACCTGCTTCTTTGGGTCCAGTAGCATTTTTTCATACTACTGCTAAAAACCAAACCTGACCAGAGAAACCCTGAGCTGGATGAACTGACCACTCCTCTTTCATTGTACAAGTGTTTTAGGTTTAACTTGAAAGCCTTTTGCCTGAGGCAGTATCTGTTAGCTATTATCAAATTGGCCTTAAAACCCGAAAATCCCACACTTTTCAGAGTCTGTGTTGTTTATGACCTCTCTGGGGAAAAAAAAGCCAAGCATAACCTTGTTAAAGGAGCAGCTTTGTTGCATGGAGTCATCTCCCCATCAGCAACTTTGCTAGAGCTATTCCTGTGGTTGAATGACGGGTGGACCTATAATCAATTAGGGACTAGGGCAGTTTGGTATTTAGTGAAGCTGCAGGCTGTTTCTTTAAGCCTGCCTTCAAAGTTTGGATGGCTGTTTCTGCCAGAATATTGAATGATGGATGGTGTGGGGCTGTCCTTATATGTTGAATACCATTCAACTTTAGGAAATACTCAAATTCCTTGTTGGTAAATGATTGACCATTATCTGTGGTATGGAGTCCCTCTGTTCAGGATATGTCCTGAGTGAGGCAATGCAATTGCCTTGACTCAAGTGGTGTTCAGTAAGTTCAGCCAGACTGGCGAGGGTGCCCACTTCCATCGCAATACCCTACAACTCATTTGCTCCACTTGCTAGATTCTCCAGTGACAAATCCAGTTGTCATGCCTGTTCAAAGTCCAGTTGGGCTTCAGCTAGTAGGTGTTTTTACATTGTTTATCATTAATGCCACATATCAAACATCTCATTGAGGGTTAAATCAAAGTCACATGCCTTGCCAGTTGTCTTAACTTAGTCAAAAATCCTGATATGGACTCCCCTATTTCTCAAATTGTCAAAGAAAACTGATATCATCTCAGAATTAGGGGATGCTTGGGGGTCATAACATTCCTGAACTAAATCTATCAACTCTTGAAAGGTTTCAGTATCTGGTGCCTCAGGGAAAGTTAGGCTCCAATAACCAAAAATGTTGCAAGTCCACAAGCTGTCAGGAGAATTACTCATTGCATTTCATCTGCCCCAATGTAATTTGCGCAGGAAAAATAATATAGTCTTTCCAATTATTGGATCCAGTCTTGAATGGCAGGATCAAACGCATCAAGTTTCCCAGATAATGGCAGATGCCTGAAATGCTTAACCCAACTCAAAGACAACTGTTGTGAGCAAACATTTTCTCTTGCCACAGAAATAACTCCACAGAAGCCGTTATCCTATCCTCTGAATCTGGGTTTCTTGGTCCAGAAGTAGGGACACTATCACTATGCCATAAGAAATCTCAAGGTAGTGTCATTGACCCTGTCATCTTAAGCTGCATAATCAATACCCTCCCCCATTATAAGCTCAGCAGGTCAGACAGCATCCAAGGAGCAGTAAAGTTGATGTTTTGGGCAAAAGCCCTTCATCAGGAATGGAGGCAGGGAGCCTCCAGGGTCGAGAGATGGCCAAGGGAGTGCTGGGGATAAGGTAGCAAAGAGTACAATAGGTGAATGGGGGTAGGGATGGAGGTGATGGGACAGAGAGGAGGGTGGGGGAAGGTAGCAAGGGGTACAATAGGTGAATTGGGGTGGTAATGGAGGTGATACGTCAGAGAGAAGGGTGGAGTGGATAGGTGGGAAGGGAGATTGGCAGGTAGGACAGGTCATGAGGATGG
>NC_057723.1:27828741-27854175 GCF_004010195.1 Chiloscyllium plagiosum | reverse complement strand
CCTCTGACCTATCACCTCCATCCCCACCCCCATTCATCTATTGTACTCTTTGCTACCTTCTCCCCAGACCGCCCCCCCTCCCCTTATCTCTCCATCCTGGAGGCTCCCTGCCTCCATTCCTGATGAAGGGCTTTTGCCCAAAACGTTGAATTTCCTGCTCCTTGGATGCTGCCTGACCTGCTGTGCTTTTCCAGCACCACTCTAATCTAAACTCTGGTTTCCAGCATCTGCAGTCCTCACTTTTGCCAAATAAATACTGTGGCTATATAGCAGGTTAAATAACTCAGCTCCTGACTTCCGAAACCACCATCGACAAGGCACAACTCAGGATAGTGATGGAACACTCTCCGTTTTTCTGGATTAGTGCAGCTCCAAAAACACTCAAGAGGTTTGGTACAATCCAGGTCAAAGCACCCCATTTTATATGGCATCACATCCAAAAACATTCAACCCGTCCACCACAAATACCCTGTAGCAGCAGCAATGTGTACAAACTACAAGATTCACAGCAGAAATTCACCAAACAGCATATTCCAAACCTACAACTAATGCCATTTCAATGAACAAAGGCAGCAGATACATGGGACCATCACCACCTACAAGTTCCCCTCCAAGTCACTCACCATCCTGACTTGGAAATATATTGTTGCTCCTTCAGTGTTGCTGAGTCAAAATACTGGAACCATCTCCCAAATGGCATTGTGGGTTTACGTACTGCAGGTGGATAACTGCAAGTAGTTTAAGAAGGCAGCTGACCACCACCTTTTCATTGGGAAGTCAATATAGTAGCAATAAATGCTGCCTAGCCAATGGAATGCCCACATTCCATGAATGAATTTCAAACATATTTTTCTTCAGCCCTTTCTTTGTTTATCGTTGACTTTGTTTGATTAATATCTTTCACAGGTCATAACACCTTATTTTTCTCTATGGCTTCTTTTGGCATTGGTTCAATGTTGGTTTGCACAAGATGAACAAGTTAAAGCTTCTTTTATTGATGCTTCAATGATCTATTAAATTAACACTTTTTCAGCATTTCAGGAACACCAGCTTCCCCCCACCACAAGATATACAATTCAGTACTTTTGCCTTTCTGAGCAATTTTTACTGTTACTATAAGCTTCATTCATTCTGTACAGATTGTGTGGTAAATGGGTCATGAGTTAGCATGAAGCATATGAAGACCAATTGGAGGTGGATGAGAGGCTTGAGTTGACATGGGGCTATGAGGGGTCATGGGGATGGGCATGTGTGGTGAGTCAGAGGTGATGAGGGGTGCAGGTTTGTGGCCTAAAATGGGCCAGGAAATTTTCTAATTCAGCCAACCTGCCTTGGTGGTGAAAATCCAGGCTCTAATAAAAGGTAATTGATTCACTTAGATTTTCCCTCCCAACAAATGCTACCAGACGTGTTGAATATTTCCAGCACTTTTTTTTTGTTTTTATCTTAGCTTAGGAGATGCTGAAAAATACTATTTTGGATTCACTGCTGATACTTATAGCTAATGAGCAGCATATTAGCACAAAGTTGATTTGCAGCATATATTACAAACAATGGCAAATGTACACATTTACCTTTTTAACTCTCATTAATGATCCCAATTGATCTTATATGATCCTCTCTCAAGTGCCTTCTTGGCCAGCTGAAACTTTCCTCATATTGTTCACCTGTGATTCTAAGGGTTAAACATTGTGGCTTTAATCTCTACCCTAGCTCCACAACTTCATTTTATCCCACTTAACCCGGTACTTTAAAAAATGGTATATTCCAAGTTTGGAAAATGATGAAGTATGTTTGATGTGTACTCACTGTTGTAAACAGGAGGAAACAAAGTTTAAACAGTCCAGAATCAGTCTCAGAATGCTGAGATTATTCCCCTGGCTGGCCTGTCATTCTTCATTATCCTTAATCTTGTGAGTATATAAATGTTGACTGTCCATCTTCCGTGGCATACCCTGTGCCACTTGTTCACTTGTGTCCTGATATCCACTATCTCTAATTTAACATTCTCATTATGGCACTTAATTCTTGCCATGGCCTCCTCCTTCTTAACTGTGTGATGTCCTCTATCTCTGCAACCCTCTTATCTAAGCTCTGTCTTCCTCACTATTTGGTTTATTGTGCATCCTGAACTTTACTGCATTTTGGTGGCCATCCCTTCAGTTATTAATGGTGCTTTGAAGCTTGACAGCAAAACTCTCTGCCTCATCACCTTCCTTCTCTTCTTTAAAACTTTGTACCTATTCATTTTCTTTGATTTTGGATCTGTTTTCTCTGATTCTATTACTGTAACGTGCTTTGAACATTTTCTATGTCAACAGTATGACATAAATGAAAATTGTTCTCATTGTTTTTGTCACTGGTTTGTGTTTTGGTTCTGGTTTTGTACCATCCTTGCGTACACATCTTCAGGTAACCTGTCAGCAGCAGCATACCACTTGATTCTCTGGGCCTTTATCACAACCTCCCTATGTGCTCCACAGACATTTTGTCTTCGGCTGCTCTCGAACCAACTGGCATACAATTTCAGCCTTTCATAATTTTACTTTGAAGCTCAGGGACATTTATAACTTACAAGCTTCTGCAAAGTTACCTTACGTACAGGAATACATACATATCTCAAGAATATACAAAGGATCCATTTAATAGCTTTAAGCTAAATTTCTTTGTGCTGCCTCACTTTCTGCTCACGTGGAACTGCCAGCTTCTGTGGCTTGAATTTGCTTCAGTGCAAAGGGCTTGTCATGGCTTGGAATATTGAACAGTCGAGAGGGTGGGCATGTGGCTGTATGCCACCATGCTATGTCAATGTCACGCCTGACAAGGTACCAGCAACTTTTGCGACAAATTGCCATGTGTGGTAGTCAAACAGGACCGAGCCTTAGTGGGGTTGAAGGGTTCTTCCATCAACTGGGGTTGCCACCATAGTCGGTGAAGGGGCTCGTCCGATTTCAGTGCAGTGGTTTGGCTATGGTCAGTTCTGCAAGTCAAGTACAACCAGTCCAGGAATAACACATAACATCGGTTGGAGTGCAATGGAAGCATCAGTTCAGGAAGTGGGCTGAAGTTTCCTCCAATAAAACAGCAGTTAAGACTGAGTATAATGGGAGTAGTTGGATGAGCTGTTAACAGGAGAGGTGACAAGGCATCCCCAAAGAAAGAGGAGGAAGCACAGAGGATGGAAAAGACTTGTAGCTGGGGAGAAGATGGGTTTGAGCCATTGATGGGACATGATGCATGCAGTAATGAGTTGCACCCGATGAACCTTGGTGAAATGAGTGTGCAGTGGCAGAGTTAGAGTGAGTAGTGTTCATCAACAACTCCAGTTCCCTGTCAGTGAACCAGGGAGTTATTCTGCCTTTTTGGGCTATTTCCTTTCAGATAATTGTGTAGGAATACAGTGTGAAGGACAGTTCCTTGCTCGCAGCATCCAAAGTAGTTTGCAGCTGGGCTTTAAATATGGTGACAGTGAAGTGAACATCACAAAGATCCAGCAGCAATGAACACTTCAGCCTCTCCTTCCACTGATGCCATGAGAGCACGAGGCCAGGTGCATTATTAATGGGATGAAGAGCGGAGGATTGCGTGAGAAAATTCAGTGAGTCACGGCAGATCCAGTGCCATGAATCTCGCACAAGAAAATACTTCACCAAAATAATTATAAAATTCAGCTTGCTGTGTCTGCTAATTCTCAGCTAAAATGATCAAACAGCTTAAGACCACTGCCATGCTGCCTATATATTCAGAGAAATGTTAACATTAATAACAATTAATTCCTCGATTATCAGTGATCTGTTTGTCCTTCATTTTATTATAATTCTGTGCACATCATAGAGTGTTGCCGAGCCACCATTTTATTTTTATATTGTTATTTTTATATGTCATTTAATATCTTTTTTCTCTCATAGATAATTGTTGTGTTAAAAAAAATCCTCCTACATTTCCTGCCTTTGAGCAACTGCAGAAAGGATTATAAACAATGATGGATTGTTGTTGAAGCCAATGAGTTATATAAATCCTTTACTTTATAACAAAGCCAATTCGACTCTCTGAATTTAAATCAGGCTTCTGAAAACCACTATGAATTTAAAATGCAGTGTTTTCTTATATTTTCTTCCCCTTTACTTTGAAACGTTTTCCATCATTACCCCAACTATTGCCAGTGGCATGGTGAAAGCAGGTATTTGAGATACAATGCAGTCCAGACCTGGATGCCTGCTGATCTTATTTCTCTTGCCAGAGCATTCCTTTACAATTATGGCCATTTGCTGGCTTCATTTCCGCTTTATTCCAACCTTTGAGTCAGGATGTGAGGAATCTTAGAAAACAAACATTCTGAGCTGCTGTATCATCTAGTAATGCCCATTAAAAAAATACAGAAGTTCATAACCACGACAAAATTATATTCTCCAACAGCTCACACAGACCTGGGTAGTTTGAGTGCTGTAATGAGTTTTAATCTGAGGGTCTTCAGTTCAGGTTCAGTATGAAAATTATGAATTATGCAATGATCGCCACAGCATGATCAGTGCATTAAGTGTTAGCTAAAAGGGTTTGAGTCCAAGCTCACCCAGTAACCTGCTGATGCATTAACTGCATTAGGCTGTTTTGTGAGTGAATCTTCTGCAATTACTAATGGCAACCAAAGCGGGTAAATGGGGTAATGGAGTTGGTTCAAATCCATAATCCATCTGATGGCCTGAATAATGCTGTGCTCGTAAGATTAAGTAACTGAGTCAGTAGGCAGAAAGCAGCACCATTGATTTTAATGAGACTGAAATTTGTTTCTGCAGTGAAAATCGATTTCAGACTTGCACAGTTGGATTGCTTGCACGTTTGAGCTGCACTGCAAGTGGTAAAATAAAATAAATTATGTGACCACAGTACTGCTCGGTAGTTTGAGTACCACTGTAAAATCGTGGGCTGAATTTTTTCGAATAACACTCAAATCCTGCTCCCAGGTCTAAAACCAGGTGCCAACCCTGTATTAGTGGGCAGCAAAACACTGAGTTTTACCAATGGTAGCCAGGCTGCCAAAAGGACCACTGCCCAGTTCAAGGCAGCAATTCATCAGTGTTACTGTTAACATGGCCAAAACAGATAATATAAAAGCAAGGCATTGGAGGGATGTGGGGTAATGGTATAACAAGAATGTACCTGTATTTGGCATCCAAAGCCCCCGAATCGCTATGACAATGTGAGTTTGAATTCTACCATGGCAGTTGGTGAAATTTGAATCAAATAAAATCTAGAATTAAATAAAAGAAATGCCAGTCCAATGGCAACAACCAAATGATTTTTATCTGATTCATTAATATTCTTTAAAGAAGGACATTTGCTGTCCTTAAATTAGTTTTGATGATGTGTGACTCTATATCCACAGATATAATTAACTTTCTCAGATGTAGTTAACTTTTTAAGCGAGCCTGGAAAGCCATTCCTATCAAAGTTAAAAATCAATAGGTAACAAATACCCATATTAATACCCACATCCCATGTGACAGTGAAAAAAGGAGAGGACAGCTCAATATTGAGTTGCTCAACACAACTATGTTTTTGGAGGGAAGCATTCCCATATAGCCACAAGTGAAGTCATTATCGCTGTGGTCAGCTGTAAGGCTTTTCTGAATGCTAACTTGTCTTAATGCTGTACTAATGTTTTTCTTTGAACAAAGCAGTTCTTTGAGTTCTTCCCCAAATTATTTCAGGTCTGTTTCTTGATCTTCACTTCTTCATCTTCACTACTGCTGTGGTTTTCTAGACAGGGATCTCATCAGTATATTTGTAAGGATGCTTTATGCCAATATCCTTGAGTTTGGGTTCAAGGTAGACTGGTCAAGGAGAAAATGAAGATCATGGTCTTCTTGATAACAATCCATTTATTACATATAAAGACTAAATACAATAATGCACAGCATTCAGACGATACCAGGTTCGGAATGTATTGTTGTAAGACTATTCCATAAACTGCTAGAAAACGCATGTGTCCAGTTTTCAGGTTTGCCCGAGCCTTCCTTTCCTTTGATTCTACCCATATTGTGTTATTTATATCCAGTGAGAAACAGCTCTGTGCTATCATTGCAAAGTGGCTCCAAGGACCTAAAGCAGTCCTTATAAAGCAGTTACCATGCTTTAAATAGATACTTTAAGAAATATTGTAATAAAGTGAATGGAGAGACAGCTAGAAATAAAGAGGCTGCTTTTCGTGGCCCTTGCAACCAGGAGCTGAATGATATTTTTGTGCTATGTTCAAGAAAAATAAACAAATTAATTAGGTTTGTACTTCTTCAATGCAGATCTGCCATTACAGGGCTTTCTAGTCGGAATTAAGTCACATTAATGACAAAGGACTGGGTATTTAGAACTTTCTGCCTCTATTTCCAAAGCTGCACTTACTTCACTACTCTGTCCTCCAATAAGTTTACTCTTCATGAGACTTCCATTAATAGCCAGAATATAATTATCCCTGAGGTTAGGGAGAGTCTGCATGGCTCCTAATTTCCTTAGGTCTAACTCCAGCATTTGGTTTTACCAGGTCATTTAAATGGGCCAGGATAGGACATATAATTGCTCCTGACATTGGACTGGTATAGTAGGTTTGGTTTCCAATGTTCCAGGTTAGTGCTTAGGTAGAGAAGACCTAAGATATTATGTGTCTGTGTTCCAAATAATTCAGATAGTTTTAATTCTTAATTCAAATTGAATTATTAATGATGCATCATAACTATAATATACAGAAGACACAATGCTGACAAGTGAAAGCTTGAAGGGTATTATTACCTTAACTTGATAAGCCTCATAAACAATAGTTACAGGGAACTGGCAAAAGAAAAAATGCAACTAAATTTTGACTGACAGCAATAAAGCTGTCATCCTTTTATCTTTTATACTAAAGTTCAAAGATGATTATTAACCTCCTTTTACCGCATCATTTAGAAATGCTTTGAATTTTCTGCTTTGCTTCTCTACTAGAATAATGATGTGTGAATGTATTAAATTGCAGTCTTCAAATAGTCTGTCTTTCATATATTTTGAGATTATTTAGTATGTGCAGTAATAGCTCAGTCTAGCCAATGAATGCAACCAAAGCTTTGGTTTTGAAAAATATATTTATTTTCCCAACAATTACATTTTTATTTCAGAAGAATTGTACTTGATCTGAATGGTACCATATTTATATACAGTAAACTTTACTAAATCATATGCATTTCCACAGACACAAAACTAGATAATTTCTAACCACTCTGAACAACCTAAGAGAAGGTGAAGTCAACCAAATAGTTGATGTGATCTTCAAAGTATACCACAGAATGAAACAAAAATTAACTTGCAAGAACTGCTTACTATGCTAAGATCATTGTGCAATGTTAATATAACAGCTAGTTTGTTAACTATATAAAAAGAGAGTGTTATTTAATGTTCCTCCCCATATCCTCTGTTCTCAGCTACAAATGTAAGTGCAGTGGTCTCATAGTTCACTTGTCAGTATGACTGAGATCATCCAAGTAGATATCTCTGTAATCTCCCTATCTTCCTCCAGCCTATTGGATTAAATTTGCACTAAAATTTCTTCCTACCCTGGTCCTGAATTTGCATGTTTCCACAATTCCTCTCCTATTGTTGACTGCATAGAAACATACAAGACGATCAAAGGATTAGATAGGGTGGACAGTGAGAGCCTTTTTCCTCGGATGGTGATGGCTAACACGAGGGGACATAGCTTAAAATTGAGACGTGATAGGCATAGGACGGATGTCAGAGGTAGGTTTCTTTACTCAGTGAGCAGTAAGGCCATGGAACAGCCTGCCTGCAACAGTTGTAGACTCGCCAACTTTAAGGGTATTTAAATGGTCATTGGATAAACATATGGATGATAATGGAATAATATAGGTTAGCTGGGCTTCAGATTGGCTCCACAGGTCGATGCAAAATCAAGGACCAAAGGGCTTGTACTGCGCTGTAATGTTCTATGTTCTATTCCCTGACATATCTTTCTGAGGTCACCTTGCCCTAGCTTTTGTTGCCTATTTCAGTTAAACCAATAATCATCCAACATTCCACCCTAGTTTCTAATTAGCTGCTGTTGTTTCTCATTCTTTCCATGAACTTAATAAACCTAACTCTTTGACCAAGCTTTAGATCACATGCTCGTAAGCCTGTAAATGAATGACAATATAAACTGAAAGTTTGAAGAGTGTGCTTTCTCAGCAAAATCTGAAGATGCAGCTACACCAGTTTAGAAAATGGTCAAAAATTAAAGGTGGTGTAAAGTTAGAAAACACAGAAGTTATGCTAAACCTTTATAAAACACTATTTCAGCTAGGCACCATAGTTTAGGAAGGATGTCAACATGTTTAAATTGGCAGCACACAGGTCTGAAAGAGTAGTCAAAGCAAATACAATACACATTTCAAAGACAATTCATTAAGTACTTGAATGGAAAAGAATCATACATGTCTATGGAGAAATAGCGAGGGTCTTGGATACATTGGTCAACTTTTTAAAAGAAGTAACTGGTACAGGCACAGTAGACTGAATGGCCACCTTCTGGTTTGTATCTGAATGTGATTCTATTAAATAAATTTAAAGGTCTGAGCATCACCATGGGTTAGCACACGGGCATCTTTCATTGATGTAAGGGTTTGAATCCCAATCATACTGGTGGAACAGTGACCCCTTTGTTAGTGGAAGGTTTCAATGCAAAATTAATATCACAAATATCTCATAAGTTTGTGATGGGTATGAGCTTGCAGAATTGAATTGTTAATGATCTGATATTAGATTGGCCACAATGATAAAAGTGAGTTAATAAAAGCTAGATATAATGCTATTGACATATTTCTCTAAAGGGTGTGCCTCCCATATAGAGAGGATCAGATAATTGAAAAATATGGAACAAGACATAATCATTTAAGAAATACTATATCCATGGAAGATCACATATACAATTTTGCCAATATTATTAGGACAGCAAAAAGTACTTATCATAAACCAAACTTGCATAGAGGTGGCTTGTGAATCTTTTCAATTTTTTAAATTTGGAAGAGCAGGGAGGACGTTTGCAACTTTTACTTTAGGAGTGAAATTAGTCAGACAGGTCCACGATGATAAATCTTGCACAAAGTCTGTGAAAATCACAAACTCAATGTGTTAGGCGAGTGGCCACTTTTAATTCCATGCTTGCATTTGAGCTACAAAAATCCGTTTCCACGTTTTCCTGTTGGATTTTTATCATAATTATGCCTCAAATGAGTGTCTTCAAAAATGGATAATTAGAAAAAGAATTTGCATATATATAGCACTTACCTTGACGTTAGGGAGACCACAGGTTTTGTCCAGCTAATAAATCCCTTATTATTGTAATGTAAGGAAATATGGCTGGATGTGAGTGGAACTATAAATGCTCCTATTTATTACCTATTTTATAATTACTGTTGAGAGGATGGTGGTGATTTGTCTTCTTGACTGCTGCAGACCAAGTGGTGGAGGTACATCCACAATGCCGGTAGGGAGGGAGTTCCAGGTTGTTGACCAAGCAACAACGAAGGAATGGTGATATGTTTCCAAGTCAGTGTCTGCATTACTTGGAGGTTGTGTTGTTCTCCTATTCCTATCATATTTCTCCTTCTACGTGATGAGGTCACTATTAACAAGCCACCTTTATGCAACTTTGGTTCATGATAAATATTTTTTGCACATCACGATGCCATCAACACTATGAGAAAAAATAACTGCTATTTTATCAGTGAATTTCAGTGTGAGGTATAAATTGGCCAGTGACATCAGGAACCCTTCCTGCTTTTCTTTGTGAAATGCCAAGAACCTTGTTACATCCACCTGAGAGAGCAGATTTGCTTCAATATCTCACTATAATGGTGGAAAACTCCAAAAAGGCAGCAGTCCACTAAAGTGTCAGTCTAAAGAATGTGCTCTTAGCAGCACTCTCAATGATAGGTGACCAAACATCTGGAGTTCTTACAGCATCCCAAACCTAGATTTTCATGGACTTTGCAAACTATCATCTGTGTAAGCACCATCTACACTAATCTATTGAATGAGCAAAATGGCAGTTGAGTCTTCAAACTTGCACCATTTGGCCCCTCTGGCCTACTCTGACATCATTAAGCTTAAAGGTAGAATCTAATGATATTTTGGCAAAGTGACATGTTTGTCAAGTTCTATGGAAGGGTTCATTGTGTAGATATTCTTATGCTATCACCCTAAACTTGCCTCATTAACTCTCAGCCAGACCCCTGTGGCACTCCCTCAGCCAATGCTAACCCAATATTCCCATTTGTTGTAGCCAGAAGTACTCACCATATCTGGGATATCTCAAGATCCATGGCACTGGCCACATCTTTACAAGGCCATTGTGCATCTGGTCAAATACTGTCAGTGTGGAGCTGCCCTCTGCATTTTGAGACATTTGGCCCAACAAGGCAGATAAGGGGAAAAAATAGTTCCTTCCTTTGCAGAGAGACCCTTAGAGGTCATAGTGGATGAAGTGGTTCGGGGAGAAGTGTTCTCTTACAGCAGGACAGGTAGATGAGGTCATAGTGCCATACCCTGACTACCTACTCTAAGGCTGCCAGTTCAGTGAAATCTCATCCGTAGGGAAAGTCCAGATGTGTAGCAAGAAGGTCAATAAGCTTCTCTGCTTTGTCAGAGGAAATGCCACCAGCTTCTGTCTGCTACCTCGCTCTCATTCTATCTCTTCTACTGCACAAGCCCCCAACCAAAGCTCATGCTTTACTGCTCAGTGTTGCATACAACATCTCCCCTCACTTGTTCCTACTCACCCAATTCATTCAGGTCTCTAACCCTGCATGGCCTGTAGGCTGCCTACTGACTCATCTTGGGACACTTTGCCACCTACACCCCACATACACCAGCTGTGCCACCCAGTGTTATTTCACTCAAACCCTCCCCTTCTCTCATTGCAGGAGAAAATAGCCCACAAGAAGACAGAAAGAGCCAAGAGGAGTGTTGGGTTGCTGGAGTGATATCAGAGCTGCCCTTGACTTGCTGTGCTGAAGTGCTCTGACTGAAAGGTGGTTCCCTTGACATGACTGAGTACTACTCTCCTTAGATTTTGAGACATGGCCACTTGGTCGAAACACACACTTCATGTTTGGCGTATAGGCTGCTGACATGTGGTGTAGGTGTGTGATTGACATAGCACAGTTCACATAACATCATGTCTACCCCTTAACTGATGACTGCTGACAGCATGACAATCTCCCTGGCTTTGTGTCTGCTGCAAATGAAGACATAAATACTGTGTGATTGTTAGCCCTGGCTGTGGCAGCAATGTACAAGAAGACAAGGCATGGTATGGATTTGGGGATAGGTACTAAGTAAGTATGCATAAAGAAAGTAAGCAAGCAGCCCTGATATTCAACCTGGGATCAGTGTTGAGCCCTCAATTAGTTATACTATAAATGACTTGAATGAGAAAGAAGTGACTTGGCTGGTGAAAGTTAGTGTACTGTAGACCCCTTCGTGAATGAAACAAAAATAGTTGGGATGGCAGGTGGCAAGACCAACACAAAGAGTCTACAGAGAGATACAGACATTTTGAGTGAGTGGGCAAAATAATTGGCAGATGGAATATAATATGGGGAAATGTGACGTTAAGGACTTTGGCAGAAACCTTAGAGGAGGTGAATGTTGTTTAAATGGAGAAAGACCACAGAATACTATAAAACAGATCAAAGCTCTGCAGTCCAACCACATCCAATCATGAAAGATGGTGGACAATTAACAGTTCATTGGAGGAGGATGCTCCACAAATATCCCCATCCCTAATGATGGAAGAACCCAACACATCAGTGCAAAAGCTAAGGCTAAAGCATTCCCAACAATCTTCAGTCAGAAGTGCCAACTGGATGATCCATCTTAGTCTCCTCCAGTGATCCCCAATACCAGTATACAGTCTTCAGTCAATTTGATTCACTTTATGATATCAAGGTACAGTTGGAGCACTGGATAGTGCAAAGGCTATGGGCCCTGACAACATTCTGGCAATAATATTGAAGACTTGTGCTCCAGAGTTTGTCACTCCATGACTCAAGCTCTTCTAGTACAGTTACAACACAATCATCTAACCGAAATTGTGGAACATTGCCCAGGTATGTTCTGTACATAGAAAAAGAAGGCTAAATCCAACCCAAAGCCAATGGTTGCCCCATCAGTCAATTCTCAATCATCAGTAAAATGATGCAAGTGTCATCAGCAGTGTTATCAAGCAGTACCTCCTCAATGAAGCTCAATTTGGGTTGCACCAGGGCAGCTCAGCTCCTGACTTCATTACAGCCTTGGACGAAATTTGATGAAAAAGCTGAATTCCAGAGGTGAGATGAGAGTGACAGCAAGTAACTCATCTTGTGACTCCCGAAAGCCTGTCCACCATCTACAAGTACAAGTTCGGAGTTTGATGGAATACTCCTCATTTGTCTGGATGGCTGCATCTCCAACAACACTCAAGAAGCATGACATCATCCAGGTCAAAATAGCCTACTTGCTTGGCACTCCATCCATAAACATTCACTCCTTCCACTACCAAAGCTCAGTAGCAGCAGTATACTGTAAATTGTACTGCAGAATTCCACCAAAAAGTCTTCGACAGCACCTTCAAAGCACATGACCTCTTCCAACTAGAAGGTCAAAGGCAGCAGATACATGGGAAAACCATTGCCTGAAAGCTCCTGTCCAAGCTACTGACTGTTCTGACTTAGAAATATATTACTGCTCTTTTTACTGCCGTTCGGTCAAAAACCTGGTATTCCACTCCTAACAGCATTATAGATCAACCTACAACATATGTACAGCAGCAGTTCAAGAAGCAGGTTACCACACCTTTTCAAGGGCACCTAGGGACAGGCCATAAATATTAGCCAGCCAGAGATGCCCATTACATGAATAAACTTTTTAAAAACCCTGAATTACAAATAAAAGCAACCGAGTTCAGTGGTCAATAGAGAAGGCAAATTGAATGTTGGCCGTTATTTCATAGGGCATGGAGTACAAAAGTCAGGAGATTTGGCTAAAACTATACAAGATACCAGTCCGCCCACAGCTGGAATGCTGAACAGGTTGGACACTTTATCCGAGGAAAGGTATACTGGCATTGGAGGCATCAGAAGAAGGTTCACTAGGCTGATATCAGGTATAGAGAAAGTGAGGACTGCAGATTCTGGAGGTTGAGAGTGTGGCCCTGGAAAAGCACAGCAGGTCAGCATAAGATGAAGGGCTTATGTCCGAAACATCGAATCTCCCACTCCTTGGATGCTACTGACCTGCTGTGCTTTTCCAGCATCACACTCATGACTCTGATACCAGGTATGATGGGACTATCTTCTGAGGAGAGGTTGAGTAGACTGCACATGTATTCATTAGAAGAATGAGAGGCAGTCTTATTGAGACATATAAGATTCTTAGGGGACCTGACAGGTCAATGCAGAAAGGTTGTTTCCCCCATGTAAGAAAGTTTAAGACCAGCGGATACAGTCTCAAAATAAGGGTTTTTTTATTATTATTATTCACGGGGTGTGGATATCATTGACTAGGACAACATTCTTTGCCCATCCCCAATTGCCCAGAGTCAACCACATTGCTTTGGGTCTGGAGTCACATGTAGGCCAAGGTAAGGATGGCAGTTTCCTTCTGTAAAGGGCATTGAAGACAGAAATTAAGAGGAATTTTTTCTTTGGGGGAGTGAAACTGTGAAATGCTTCACCAGCTGTTGAGGCTGGGTCATTAGTATATTCAAGGATAAGGTACATTAATTTTTAATTGGAAAGGCAATCAAAGCATATGGTGGAAAAGGCAGGAAAGTGGAAAAGGCAGGGGGTAAGTATTATCACTCCAGCCATTACTTAATTGAATGGCGGAGCAGACTCTGAGCCAGCAACCTGTCCCCACACATAATGTTTCTTTGCAGCAGTATTTCAATGATAGTTGTTAGTGCAGTCCAAAGTGCAACGTTAAAGTGCAGAAATATATTGTAAGTGGATTGAAGATGAGGCATGACTCTGTCACGTTTTAGATTCCAGGCTCCATGGGCATGGGCTACATGCAGCCATTGACCATGGAGTGTGCACTGAGATGTTAGTAGTGGGTATTCAAAATAGAGCTGGTGATTTAGAGTCGTTAAGTGCACACTCAGACTTTCACATTGGGAATTCTCAATGTCTTGTTTCTAACTGGCATGTGGTAAAATGGAGAGTGCATATTAATAAAGCAAGATTAAGTTAAAATGAAGGTGAAAATGTATGATTATCCCTACTAGTTCGCCTCTTGATTTTCACGAGCAAAAATATCTTGTTGGCATCCAGATTTTAGTTGGAAAGTGGGACTTATTGCTCCCAATATCGAAAGCCTCTGCTGACTTGCACATGATTCTGTCAAATACCTTGCTATAATCTACATCGTTCCGGACCTGGTAAGATTCTGCCTTATGACTCCTAATACTCATGTACTATGAACAAAGCTTTATGGAGGGATATTTAGCATGTCTACTTGCCTCAAGTTTCATCACAAACAAATCCATAAAGAAAAATCTCATCAAAGCAGCCAAATCACCATTCCTCATCATTGATCTTCCATCTATCTCTGGATCCGATATATATGGGGTCTTCACAGGGTAGATGTGGAAAGAATATTGTTGCTAGGGGGCCGCTTTTTTTAAAAAAATTGCCCATTTGAAACAGAAATGAGATTTTTTGTCTCACAGAAGTTCATGAATCCTTGCAACTCTTTTCCTGAAAGGGCACTGGAAGTAGAGTTTTTCAATACGTTTATGGCAGATGGGATTAGTTCTTGTTAGGCAAAGCAGTGAAAAGCTTTTGAAGGAACATGGATTCGTGTTTACAATATGGTCTTATTCAATGACGATAGTTAGTGAGTTTTGAGAAGATTTGTAGCTCAGGTTGAGATTCTGGATGTAAATTTGCTTGCTGAGCTGGAAGGTACATTTTCAGATGTTTCGTCACCATACTAGGTAACATCATCGGTGAGCCTCCAGTGAAGCATTCATGTTAGTGACCTACTTTCTATTTATGTATTTAGGTTTCCTTGGGTAGGTGATGTCATTTCCTGTGTTGATATCAGTTCCTGTAGTGATGTCATTTCCTGTTCTTTTTCTCAGATGGTGATAAATAGGGTCCAAGTTGATATATTTATCGATAGAGTTCCAGTTGGAATGCCATTCTTCAAGGAATTCTCGAGCATATCTCTGTTTGGCTTGTTCTCGGATGATGTGATGTTCTACTTGAGTGGTGTCCTTCTTCATCTGTATATAAAGATACTAGTGAGAGTGGGTCATGTCTTTTTGTGGTCAATTGATGTTTATGTATCCTGGTGGCTAGTTTTCTGCCTGTTTATCCAATGTAGTGCTTGTTACAGCTCTTGCAAGGTATTTTGTAAATTACTTTTAGTTTTGCTTGTTATCTGTATGGGGACTTTCAAGTTCATTAGGGTGCTGTTTTAGTGTGTTAGTGGGCTACCATGATAGTGCAAGCGCAGAGGGCTAAATGGCTTAGTCCTCCTATTTGCTTATACGATCATACTAGAAAAACTTAGGGGAGTGAAGGACATTGCAGTCAAGTTAAGCAAATTGTAATCCATATTTCATTTCACTTTTTACAACAAATGGATTCCATCAAGATGTCCAAAAATGAGTCACTGACAAGAAAAGTGGTGTAATGTTTATCATGCACATTTCCAAACTGTTCTCAACTGAATGAATTGTTTTGTATCCTTTATTTTACCTTTTCCAAACAGTATTGTAGGGCTGAATCTTGTATTTTTTTGGCTGAGTGTCAGTTTCATAAAGTTTTGTCGAGGGTTTCTCTCCATGGGGCCTTGCAAAATCTCTCACCATATCATACCAAACTACCCTCATTACCCAACCAATCTCTGTGGCATTCCTATCATCTGATTCCAGCCTAATTGTATCATGTGTTTTACCTTGAACAACACATCACTGCCAGGGACATCCAAGAATGCACTGGCATCTCTGGCACTGGTGCCAAATTTAAAATGCTGTTCTGTACCAAGGCAAGCCCTGTTAGTCTCACACTTACTCCTGTTAGTCCTGCACAGTTCTTTAGCTCCATCAGGGCAGAGAAGGAAAACTGTTATCTCACTTTGCAGATAGAAACCCAAGGTCCTGTTGGATGGAATGTTACAGAGGCAGGACATCAGTTTCCCTCTGAAATGGCAGTGGAGGCCATGACACCAGATCATGCCAGCCTGGGCTGAGGTTGCTACCTGGTCAGTGCAGCTTCAGCCATCTGGTGAAATGCACAGCAGTGCAGGGAGAAGGTAAATGACATGTTCCAGTCCATCAGTGTTGCCACCATCTTGTGTCTGATACTTCACACTCACTCTGTCTCCTTACTGTATCCAGCTCCCATCAAGGGTCAGCCACCACCACTCTCACTATTGCCCACCATATCTTTCCTTTCTCACTGTCACCAATCCCAGCCCCTGACACAACTAACCCTGCACTGCCTAATCACCTGTGTGGGACACCTCCTCACCTACATCAAAAAAATCAGCTGTGATATACAAGTACACAGAATCATAGAATCCCTACAGTGTGGAAGTAGGCCATTTGGCCCATTAAATCCAAACCATCTGTCTGAAGACCATCCCACCCCATAGTCCTGCATTTTCCATGGCTAATCCACCTAGCCTGCAGTACCCTGGGTAATGTAGCATGCCTATCCACTGAACTTGCACATTTTTGGACCATGGGAAGAAACCAGAGCATCCTGTGGAAATCCAAGCAGACACAGAGCGGAAACCAGAGCAGCCAGAAGAAACCCACACAGACACAAGAAGAATGGGCCTTCTCCACACAGACAGCCACCCGAGGGTAGAATCAACCCAGATCCCTGGCGCTGTGTGACAGCAGTGCTAACCACTGAGCCACCATGCCACCTTACATCTCCCGCAATAGAACAGAAGGAGTCAGGGTGGGTGATGGGCTATCCAACATTCAGCTCCTCATTCCTTATGAGAAAAGGATTCACACTCTGATGACTCCAAATCACTGACCATGTCCAAGCCTCTGGAGTGATATCAGAGGCTGCCCTTTACATACTGTGCCAAAGCCACCCACCAAAGGCTATCTTCCTTGACTTGACTGAGGTCCACTGACAGCCATGACAAGTTTTCTGACTTTGTTTTCCGCACTAAATAGCGAGGCAAGACAACAGTACTGTAAGTATCTCTGGCTCAGGAGCAAGGCACGGAAAGACAAAACAAGCTAGGGATTCTGTGAGCATTCTGGTAGGTCAAAGGGAGTGAGCTGGACCAGTCTATGAGCTGGGTGGCGTGTCCCTTATCATGATATTGCCCTGGCTGCAGCATTATAATAATAACTGCCATTGCACAGCAAAGTGCAGCTTTGAAGTAAGGAGGCATCCTGTAAATAGATCAGAAATGTGAGGGTTCTTAGAGGCTGATACATGTCAGATGCCAATGTCATGAATTTTGGGTACATTTGGCCTGTGCATGAGAAGCATGCCCTGAGATGTTGGTGCCTGCATCCAACATGGATGACCTTTGGAGTGAGCAGCGAATTGAAGTTACCAGGTGTCCGCAGTGACTTTCAAGCTGAGAATTATCGCCATCTAGTCTGCTATGACAGGAAACTGCAAATTAATGAGGCAAGATGTGCTGTTACTAAGCTTCTCAACAACTAAGAATCCTCCTTAATTAGCAACTTGCTGCTGCCAAGCAAGAGTCTCACCTCAAATTCTGGAGCTTAGTTTAAAGATGCAGTTGGTTGTTCCTAATGTCAAGAGAGGCCCGAATGGATTTCTCACTAGATTTTGATGCAGTCCATGTCATTCAAGCTCCTGTAAGAATCTATCCATAATCTTTAGTTACAAAGTATAGCATTTTTTATTTGGCGTTTAACTGTGCTAAACTGAGTTCCTGTTCAAATGAAATATCGCAAACAAATTATTTAGAAATGCAATTATCCTCTTGAATTCCTCTGGAAATTCTGTAGAAATGCATCAATAAATAGACTAACAATCTAGTTGATGATCTATTGTTATATAAGCACTCTGTAGCACTTCTCCCCAGAGTTGAAATCATATTTGAATAAAAAGGATAAGTAGAGATTATCATTTTAAATAAAATAAATGAAATCCAAATTATCCTTGTTTGCCACCTTTTTTTTTATTTGAAAGTATTTTATTTCAGAATACGACTTCAATTTGGCCGAGTTGTAGGTCTTTGGTTGGGATTGGGACATTGGATTAGTATCTATATATATATTACAGTTATTAATGTAACAATTATTGTCTATGATTTTCTTTATCATGCCAAACCAAAATTAGCAATCCTTTTCAGCAATATTTTCAACTGAGTTACAAGGTCACTTTTTAAAAATAGTAGAGCAAAAGCATTTAAAAGTGTGACCTTGCTTTAAAAAATATGCTTTTAATCCAAATAATTTTAATGCAAGTACCAGTCTCCCAGCATTGCTACCATCAGGGATCTTGACATTGGCTCAGAGGTTTTAACCATCCAGCAAAAGTATGTTGATAAGGTAGGCTCAGTTTCAAGTCCCACCTTCTCCAGAGGCGTGTACAAATATCTCTCAACAAGTTGTTAAAATACCTATCAAAGATGGACTCTTGTGCATTGATAGTTTCCCTCCTCTGGGTCAAGGTTCACATCCTACCCTCCCTGTTAGGTGTGCCCTAACATGCCCAAATAGGTTGTTTAAAAAACTTGCAACTTACAAAGGTCACTAACAATGATAGTCCATGATAATGCTGTATAGATTTATTCTAAGCATTTGGGAATGTCATTGGGTTGTTGATAACCTGACCAAGAGTTAAGTTAACAATGAAGAATCGTGGGTACCTACAATCCCTCATGGGTTTTCATCTGGTCTTTATGCAAGGATTGCATGCAATCATCTAACCAATTAAAAGTGGAGACCCTCTGGAAGCCATCTAGATGGATCATTCATTCAGCACTTCTGGCTGAATGTGGATGCAAATCAAGGCTTCTATTTTGCAAATATATCTTGGATTATAGCATTTTTGAGGATGAGGATATGCATAGAGCTGTCTCCTCCCATCAGCCACTCAATTGTCCATTGACATTCATCATTGGATGTGAAAGAACTACAGAGCTTTCTTCTGTAACATTGATCATGCTATGATGTGTGGTATGCTGTTTTCACTCTTTAGTACTTGTAGCCCTGTGTTGGTACTTCAGCAGATTGGCAACTTATTTTGGCAACACCTGACATGCTCTGCTAAATAAAACAGGCCTCATCCGCTGATAGTGAGGGATAAGCCAGGGCCTAAGTTTACAGTTTGTGATTCTATATAATTCTTGCTGCTGTTTATGAGCCACAGCGCGTTATGAAGGCCTAGTCATGAGCTACTAGAACTGTTCTGAATCAATCCCATTTAGCCACAAAATGCAATGAAGATTCCACTGAGTAAAGATAGGAGTTTGTCCTTGCAGGAGTATGTGGTGTTAAATCCTACCAATATTGCCATGAATAGGTATTGTCAAGAGACTTGAGTCAGTGAGAGGGAGGTCAAGTAGGTGTTGGGTCTCTCACCATTTGCTCAAGGCCCAGCTAAGGACCATGTCCTTCAGGACTCAAACATCTTAGTCAGTCAGTGCTAACCCAGACACTCTTTTATGGGTATGGAAGTCTCACATCTAAAGGATATTCTGTGCCCTTGCCAACATCAGTGCTCATTCCAAGTGCTGTTCAATATGAAGAAGCAATGACTCAACCTCTGAGAAAGAATTGTATGTAGTAGTCAGCAGCAGTTTCCTTGCCCATGCCTGACCAGCTGCAATCAGGTTTCATGGGGTAGAGAGTCAATGTTGAACACTCCAAAGGCCGCTCCATTCTGACTATATGAAATTGTGCTGTTATCTCTGAGCATAATGGTGGAGGAACCCGAGATGCTGGCTCTAAGTTGATATTCTGTGAGTGTGACTATATCAGGCTGCTGCTTAACTAAACTGAAAACCAGCTCTCCCAATTTTGACACTTGCCTCCAGATGTTGGTAAGCAGGACTTTACAGTGCCACTGGCATGGATATGACTTTGTTTTGTCTGGTACATTGCCGGGTAGTCTATCTGGTTTTATTCTTATTAGAATTTGAGAGTTTGATATAATGGTTTGCTAGGGTAATTCAAGGAGCAGTTAAGAGTCATGTGCATTACCATGTGTCTGGAAACACAGGGAAACGATCATGGGTTTACATGCCTAAACAGCAATTATAAAGAAGTTGGCTTTGTATCAGTCAGTAATTTCATTCCTACCAATATTGATACTAGCTTTGCATTCCAGATGTATTCAATTACTGAGATATAAATTACCATCTACAATGATCGGATTTGAACTCAAATTACTTGAACATTAGTCCTCTGGTTTAACTAATGTAGTAACATAACCACTATGCTACTGCACCCTTAGTTTCAGAAACTGAAGTAGTCTTAAGAGAGTAGTAGGATGGGCTGGTAAAGTGTTCCATTGGACATTTATATCAGACAGACCAAAGGCTGTCCCAAGGTCTGTGTTTCTGATGACCAGAGATTATTTGCAGGTGCCCAATTTATGCAGAAAACATGATGAGGAAAGATAACTAATTGACATGCACATTAAAGTAACATTTCCTTTGCTGAAATTCATGATTAAGCTGCCTTGTTGCCATAGATTTAGGAGCAACAATTCACAAATTTAAGTTATTTGAGGATGGATACCAGGTAACCATTACATTAAGTCAAGATTTATTTGTGAAACTTTTCTAGATGGGTAAGGTTTATGAATTTATGGTGATTTGTTCAGTTTGACAGAATTGACGCGTTAATAGGAAGCAGAAGAAGACTATAAATGGAAATGGCTTGGTAACTAATAGAGTTTTTCAGGAGTCAATTCTACATTTCCTTCTATGCCAGTCATAAACTATATGGAAGAGAACGCTTGAAATATTTTAAAGTTTATTGATAATAGCAAGCATTGGGACCTGTTGACAAATAAAAGGATAATGTGAAAAAAAGCTGAAGACTTGCAACTGAAATTTATATTTTAAAAGGAAACATAAAATACATACGCAATGCACAGCTGCATTTTTTTAATGAACAAGTAGATAATTTGGATATAATGTTTAGTTAATTGAAAAAATCCAGTCAACGTGAAGATTATGTTTATCAAATTGTAGTGTTCTTGAAAACATTTGACATTGATAACACAATGAGAGTGCATTCACTTCACTGAAGTGTGTTGGGTTCTGTTTGCTTTCATTAGTTATGGACACAGTCAGGTAGTTGTCATCGCTGAAGTCGTAATCCAAAGCCCAAGCCTTAATGCTGTGAATATGTAAGTTCAAATCTCATTAAACTTTAAGGGAATTTCAGTTCAATTGATAAAATACATGGAACAAAATGTTAGTTTCACTTGTCATGAACCACTAGGTTTCTGTACACAACCCTTCTGTTTCACTAATGTTATCAGAAAAGGAAACTGCTCTCTCTATCTCACCTAGGCCTTGAGTAACTACATGTCTGCAATGTGACAAAGTCTCAAGTACATTGTAGGAAAATTGTATGTCAGCTAGGTCTCAGACCTCCAGATGCCATTATTTAAGCAGTTGAAAACTGCCTGGAGTGGCAGCAGGGGCAAGGTCAAGCCTGGAGCAGGATATGTTAAGCTCTTGTGAGGAGTGTGAGCCCAGCATGGCTAAGCACCTATGGACTTACAGCACTTAAATAACCATGTTTCTTTGTTTTTCTACTTTTTTACTTTTGTTTTCTTTATTTTACATTTAGAGATTATTATTGGAGATTACACATGAGACTGTGGTAGATTTGGGTTGATTCATCATGTTTTTAACTGACCATCCTGTCCAACTTCATTGGAGCCTGTGGTTGGACAGTTGGATAGAGTAAACTGACCATTTGATCTAAACTCACACTAACAGGGTTGAGTGGGTCAGTCGTTGAATTAACATTGTGGTTATTATATGCCATTTCAGGGTCTGACCTTCAAAAGAGCAATGATGTCATGGAGAACGGTAAAATTTTCAGGATTATTTAAAGGTCTGCATTTTGGCTTCACAGTAACACAGCAGAGCCAAACATTGTTGGATTTCCTCGTTTTCAAACAGCAATTCTGCACAGCAACTGGATAATTTTAGGAATAGCACAGAGCGATAACAGTGATATTACGAAGAGGTGAAATGATAACGTGACAAGTTGACTCAATGGCCACACCCTTGTTTCAGAAATGTAGAGGTCCAACTACTGTTGGATAATTCAGTTCATTGATGAGGCTAACATCTGAAGGGGAATGGCAATGTCAGAATTTAATCTTTCAGTGAATGCAGTGCAGATTTACCTGAATGATACTTCCTTGCCAAGGTTTAAATTATGAGGAGAAATTACACAAACTACAGTTATATTTCTTAGAATTTAGTGAGTTAAGGGATGATTTGAACAAAAGAATTCAAGATAGTATGAAGAACAAATAGGGTAAATACAGCAAAACTATTTCCACTAGTTTAGCCATCGAACTGGAGGTGTGTTCTAACTGTTAGGCCCAAAATTTCCAGGAGTGAACTGTGAGAACAGAAAAGATGGTAGAAGTTTTACCATGACTGACAACAGCCCCACTTTGATTGGGGACTACCACCAACCCACTTTCTGACATAGCATTTGGTTGAATAAAGCATGCAGTATGTTTGCCACCAGACAGGTGACGTGCATTGTTAGTGCTAGGTTGACATCTTGGTGTGCTGTATAGCCAGTTCCTCTGGGAATGATCCCTCCTGACAAGCGAGACGAGTAGACTGCCTGTGCAATAGAGTACCTCACTATTGCCAGTACTGATCACCTTTGGGATTTAACTGAAGCATCAATGTGCTAACAGTTAAAGTGCAGCATAACGAGGCAAAACGTTGATGATGCATCATGCAAGTAGGCACTCAGTGATTCAGTACTAAAAGAACAATTGACCAGCACTGAGATTTAGCTGGTCTAATCTGTGAGCTGGATGTCTGTCCGTGTGCGCAAATTGTCCTTGCAATGGTAATTACTGGAGAACCCTGCAAAAGAGTTCCGTGCTTCCATAATGTCCAACAGTGGATCACAGAGGTGTCATGAGGATCATGAGAAGTTGGCAGTTCTCAGATGCCAATATCTGTAGATGAGGGGCATGCGAGGCTGCTGCACATGGATGGTGCCCTGAAGTTCTATTGCGAGTTGACCAACTGTGGCAAGCTGAAGACATCAGGTCCACACTCTTACTGGCATCTCGAGAATTCTTGGCATCCTGATATGCATTAGTAAGATATTTAACAAGTGATAATCTACCTTAATAAGCTGCTTAATAGGAAACTCAAATTGATGCCTAGCAGAGGCATACAGGTTCAGTGAACATTGACATTGGCCCCACAGAGTTCTCATGCTTTTCTGCCCCAAATTTCTGCCCCTTATCTCCTGCAACAACATTTTGAACTTGGGCATTTTTATCCACTCCAGTTTTCATTGCTTCTTGTGTCCTTTAGAAATGTTTTTTGGCCAGATCACTCATTTTGCTTAGTTTATCTATGAAAATTAAAACATAGACTGTAAGTATAGTTCCTCATCCTTGATTTATAAATTTCTATCATAAATGTGAGTAATCCTCACACTACATGTCCATTCAAGAGGGTTGAATCCTGTGGACTCATTGGCAGCATCCCTAAAGGCATACAGTGTTAAGGAAGTTCCTGACAATAAGCTCTAATCGTGGTCTTTAAAGTTTAATTCCATGTTTCAAATATATCTTTTGGTGGTGATCATCAGAAGTTTGGAGTTGCTTTATTCTGAAGCTATTCATCATTTCTTTCAATATTGCAACATAAAATTTGAACCTTAGTCTGAAGCCATTTCTATAGGGAACCCATATCTTGTAGAACAATAAACTAACTTCTCCTACAACTATTTTGTAATTTTTCCCAAAGGCACTGCTTCAGGAAATCTTGTTAGAACAAACACAATTGTCAAAAGATGCTGATTTCCATTCTTGGTTTAAGCTAAGGTGTTCTTCAATCTATTAAGACTGAGGTGGGGGGATCCAAGATGGCGGCGACCCAGCAAGTCTGAGTCTATAGTGCTCCTCCCAAGACTTGGGCAAAGTGGGTCACCCACCCCCACCACACTCACCAAATCATTTAAAATAGCTGTTTAATTTAATTAGCTGCTTAGTATTAAATTTAAACAATCTAAAAATGATTAAAGGGAAGGGAGCCCACAGCTCTCAGCAAGCAGGAACCCCTCCCCCACCCTCTCCAGCTGCAGCATAGGCGTCCACAGCCGCCCCGGGGGACTTACCTATGGTGGCGAGCCTTGTGGAAATCATCTCTAAACTTGATGCAAAGATCAACGCTTTTATTGAAGAATCCCAAAGTCGATGGGACTCACTCTCGGCCGCGTTGCAAAAGCACGACCAAGACATTAAAGAAATCGAGCGCCGAGTCGGAGGGGCGGAGCTAAAGGCCGCGACCTCCGAAACTACAGTGCAATCAGCCGTGGATCGGGCCCGGACTCTCGAACAGCGAGTCCGGACCTTAGAGAATCATATTGATGACCTCGATAATCGAGATCGTCGAAAAAATATTCGTTTGCTGGGCCTTCCCGAACGGGAAGAGAAAGGCCAGCTTACAGTGTTTCTCGAGCAGTGGCTGCCACAGCTTTTAAATCTGGAGGCTGGATCAGGCCAGGTAAGGGTGGAATGGGCCTACCGGGTTGCAATACGCGGGCCCGGCTCGAACCAGCGCCCCCACCCGGTCCTGTTCTGGCTGCAGAGCTATAGGGAGAGGCAGATACTCTTAGAAGCCCATAGAAATCTTGGAAAAGATTCCCAAGCCATGATCTGTAAAGGATCCAAGATCATGTTATTCCAGGACTTTTCCCCAGCTCTGGTCCGAAAGAGGAAGGCATTCGACGAGGCGAAGAAGTGTTTTAGGGACATAAATATTCAGTACACCCTATGCTACCCAGTGACGCTACACTTTAATCATGAAGGATCCATGTATAACTTTGGATCGCCAGAAAAGGCTAAGGAATTTTTGGACTCTCTTAGATAAATTGTAAGAGATAATGGATGTAGGTTTGCCTTTCCCCCACTCCGGTTTATATCCCCCCCCTTTTTCTTTTTTCTTACCTTACTGTTAAATATTATCTTGGGGGGTGGGGAGAGGGATTTATTTATTTGTTCTCTATTTAATGATTTTCTCCCCCCCTTGGGGTTTTTTTTATTATTCTATGTATGTATGTGGGTATATATATATATATATAAGCCGGGGGGGTTTAGTTAATGTTGGTGGGGGGGAGGTGGTTACCTTATTCTATTTTACCTCTGTCTCTAGGAGCGGGGTTGTTTTCCCTTG
>NC_057723.1:27808147-27825310 GCF_004010195.1 Chiloscyllium plagiosum | reverse complement strand
GCAAACTTTAAGGCAGGAGCATCTCCAATGTGTCCTAAATGCAAAATAGAGGTGGGCACTCTTGTACTTGCCTATGGACCTGTCATAAGATTCATAGATACTGGACTAAAGTAGCAAGTACCCTGACAGAAATTTTAGGAACGGAAATTAAAGTGGACCCTGTATCTCTCCTTTTGGGCTTTTCGAACTTTCCCTCCCTGGACATGCACGGGAAGAGACTATTTTCTATTCTCTCTTTCTGTGCAAGGAAAAATATTTTGGTAAACTGGGTGGCTGAGGGCCCCCCTGGACTTTCAAATTGGCACAGATTAATTATGGAATGTATTCCCCTTGACTTCCTTACAAATATGGTGCACCGAAACACCGAATTATTTTATAAAATATGGCAGCCCTTCTTGAATTATATGAATACAGATATTTCGGCTATCCTAACAAGGGCTTCATTTAATTGAGATTACGAACCTGGCTGGTCCGGGGCCCCTTAAGAGAGGAATCCTGCACGAATATGGGTTTTGTTACATTTGATGTTAACACATTCCGAGCATGTATCTCACTATCCAATTTCTACGTTATCTGTTGTTTTTTTGGGGTTTTTTTTCTCTTTCTCTTATTTGAATAATGTAAGAGACTTAAATATACACTCTGGTTAGTTGTAGGTTAGATTAGTAGTTAGTTGAGTTTTGTTTTTTTTCTTTCTTGGTATTTTTCTTTTGTTAAATTTTGGCTATTATATATTTAAGATTGAATTGTATATCAATATTTGTACTTGAGAGTTTTGTTTATTTTTGTAAACTTGTAAAAATGTTAAATTTCTAATAAAGATATCTATTAAAAAAAAGACTGAGGTAAATAGTTCTTTGAAAGCTGGTTCTGTTATTAAACATTTACTTAATGGTTGGGGTTTCCCTCTTACTGTATGTATGACATGTATGACATGCCTAGAAAACATTGACCACATTTTTGTGGAATATTAGCTAATAAAAATGTTGTCATATTTTTAGACTGTGTTATCTGCGTGAGCTGCTATTGGAATTTCATGAGATATTCATAAAATATCATAATGTCACCTAATGGACTGCTAGCAATTCAACTCTGTACAATGGAATTCATTTTTAACATCCATGTTTAGTTCCAATTAATGTTTTCTCTTTACGCTTCTGGAAGACAAATTGTATCATCAGTCAGCATCAGCAATGGACTTGCTCCAGTGTCTTTCAATATCTTTATTGGTTTACCTCCTGAACTAAAGAATAAGGAAATTCCTCTCCTCATAAAGAAAATATGAGTCTGATTCACTTTATCAACAGTTGAGGTAGAATTTTTTGACTGTCCTGATACATCATTCTCTTTTGAGATGTTCCTAAGGAAATATATTCTCTTTATATTACAGCCACAGTTTGGTATCCACATCCTTTCCTGTCGTACCCTTTTTGTAAGGATTCCTTAGACCCTACTGCTGCAGTTTATCTCATATCTAACTTCCTGTATTTTGACTTCAATACGACTTATTAACATGGATACATGTTAGTTTCTTTATATTGCTTTTTGCTTCCAGCTCTTTTTATTTATTCATTTGTCATCCAACTGTTTGTTCCTTACAATTAGTTTCTCTTCCATCTGTAGATTTCCTATTCCTCCAACTTCCTTGTGGATTCCCATGTAACCCTCTCCCTACATGTAATTTATGTGTGATATATCGCACCTATCTGCCAGAACTGCTGCTTCTCAGGTCTTTGAAACTTGATGTACACCTACATTTATTTTGGTTAATTGGAATGCTGTTTTAAATTATTCTGTAATCATGATTTCCCTTGTGTTCTTAAAATATTTCGCTAACTTCAGTGATCGAAATCTCTGCATTTCATTTTCTGTACAAATACTACAAATTTCAATTGAATTAATTTATTGTAGTTCTAAATATTAATTGTAAGCTTCAGGAACAGTTTCATAAGTATTTTTAGCTGTTTCATCATCTGCACATTGTTCTTCTAATAAATATGTACAAGGGTTATAGTTGTACATGTCAAAACATTGAATGTCATGACGGCCGAAAAATCCTTTGGCCACTTTGTCTGACCAGCAACATTTTCAAATGAGTGAAATATGTTTTGAATCCATCCTCAGTAAACCTACACACGAGGCATCAATTTTTAGTTAAAGCAAGTCCCTCATTGGAACCAGTTTCATCCTCCAGGCTTCTACCTCTTTCCATTTTTTTCTTAATATTTTCTCCAGCTATGTCATGTTGCCTATTTCCATATATCTTTGCATTTCAAGTATTTTTTAAATTCCATCTGCCTTTCTAATATCCTCTGTTTCCTCTCTCCTTTCTTTCTAATTCATGCTTTTTCTTGTTTGCAAATCTCTTTTCTTTTCTTTCTCTTCCCTTTCCATTTCTCTCTTCTCTTATCATCCATTTTCCCCTATAGTCTTCCAGTTTAAATCTTCTAATATTGAACATAGAACATTACAGCGCAGTACAGGCCCTTCGGCCTTCAATGTTGCATCACCCTGAAGCCTATCTAACCTACACTATTCCATTCTCATCCATCTGCCTATGCAATGACCATTTAAATGCCCATAAAGTTGGCGAGTCTACAACTGTTGCAGGCAGTGCATGCCACGTCCCTACTACTCTCTGAGTAAAGAAACTACCTCTGACATCTGTCCTATATCTATCACCCCTCAATTTGAAGCTATGCCCCCTCATACTAGCCATCACCATCCTAGGAAAAAGGCTTTCACTGTCCACCCTATCTCATTCTCTGATTACCTTATATGTCTCAATTAAGTCATCTTTCAACCTTCTTCTCTCTAATAAAAACAGCTTCAAGTCCCTCAACCTTTCCTCATCAGACCTTTCCCCCATACCAGGCAACATCCTAGTAAATCTCCTCTGAACCCTTTCCAAAACTTCCACGTCCTTCCTATAAAATGGTGACCAGAGCTGCACACAATTTTCCATGTGTGGCCGCGCCAGAGTTTTGTACAGCTGCAGCATGAGCTCATGGTTCCGAAACTCAATCCCTCTACTAATAAAAGCTAACACATCGTATGCCTTCTTAACAGCCCTATCAACCTGCGTGGCAACTTTGAGGGACCTATGTACAAGGACACAGAGATCTCTCTGCTTATCTACACTACCAGGAAACTCACCTTCCCCCCTCATTACTCTTCATTCCTGTAACTCCTTTCAAAGTGAATCACCTCACACTTTTCTGCATTAAGCTCCATTTGCCACCTCTCAGCCCAGCTCTGCAACATATCTATGTCCCTCTGTAACCTGCAGCATCCTTCAGCACTATCCTCAACTCCACCAACCTTAGTGTCATCCGCAAATTTACTAACCCATCCTTTTATGCTCTTATCCAGGTCATTTATAACAATGACAACTCCACCAACCTTAGTGTCATCCGCAAATTTACTAACCCATCCTTTTATGCTCTCATCCATAACAATGACAAACAGCAGTGGACCCAAAACAGATCCTTGCGGTACATCACTAGTAATTGAACTCCAGGATGAACATTTCCCATCAACCACCACCCTCTGACTTCTTTCAGCTAGCCAATTCTGACACAAACTGCTGAATCACCTTCAATCCCATACCTCCGTATTTTGCGCAATAGCCTACCGGGGAGAACCTTATCAAACGCCTTACTGAAATCCATACACACTGCATCAACTGCTTTAGCCTCATCCACCTGTTTGGTCACTTTCTCAAACAACCCAATAAGGTTTGTGAGGCATGACCTATCCTTCACAAAACCATGTGAACTATCCCTAATCAGCTTATTCCTATTGAGATAATTATAAATCCTATCTCTTATAACCTTTTCCAACACTTTACCCACAATCGACGTAAGGCTCACTAGTCTATAATTACCAAGGTTATCTCTACTCCCTTCTTGAACAAGGGAACAACATTTGCTATCCTCCAATCTTCTGGCACTAATCCTGTAGACAATGATGACATAAAGACCGAGGCCAAAGGCTCAGCAATCTCCTCCCTGGCTTCCCAGAGAATCATAGGATAAATCCCATCCAGTCCAGGAGATTTATCTATTTTAACACTTTCCAGAATTTCTGACACCCCTTCCTTATGAACCTCGATCTCATCCCATCTAGTAGCCTGTTTCTCAGTATTCTCCTTGACAACATTGTCTTTTTCCAGTGTGAATACTGATGAAAAATATTCATTTAGCGTTTCCCTATCTCCTCTGACTCCACACAAAACTTTCCACTTCTGTCCTTGATTGGCCTTAATCTTTAAACTTTATTGCTGGAACAGCACAGCAGGTCAGGCAGCATCCAGGGAACAGGAGATTCGACGTTTCTCCTGTTCCCTGGATGCTGCCTGACCTGCTGTGCTGTTCCAGCAATAAAGTTTCAACTTTGATCTCCAGCATCTGCAGACCTCACTTTCTCCTGGCCTTAATCTTTCTCTAGTCATTCTTTTATCCTTTATATATCTATAGAAAGCTTTAGGGTTTTCCTTGATCCTATCCACCAACAACATCTCACATCCCCTCCTGGCTTTTCTTAGCTCTCTCTTTAGGGCTTTCTTGGCTACCATCTAACTCTCAATCGCCCTAACTGACCCTTCACATCTCAACCTAACATAAATCTTCTTCTCTTGACAAGAGATTCAACTTCCTTAGTAAACCATGGCTCCTGCACTCAACAACTTCCTTCCTGTCTGACAGGTACATACTTATTAAGGACACACAGTAGCTGTTCCTTGAATAAGCTCTACATTTCAACTGTGCCCATTCCCTGCAGTTACTTTCCCCATAAAAAGCATCCTAAATCTTATCTAATCGCATCGTATTTGCCTTTCCCCCAGCTGTAACTCATGCCCTCCGATGTATACTTATCCCTTTGCATCGCTAAAGTGCTCAAATACCTCCAAATCTAACACCTGGATGGGTTCATTACCCAGTACCAAATCTAATGTGGCGACGCCCCTTGTTGGCCTGTCTACATACTGTGACAGAAAATCCTCCTGCACACAATGGATAAAAACCAACCCATCTAAAGTACTTCAACTATAGTATTCCCAGTCAATATTTAGGAAGTTGAAGTCCCTCATAACAACCACCATGTCATTCTCTTTCTTATCGAGAATCATCTTTGCTATCCTTTCCTTGGAGGCCTATAGAAAATTCCCAACAGAGTGACCTCTCCTTTCCTGTTTCTAATATCAGCCGATATTACCTCAGCAGATGAGTCCTCAAAGTGTCCTGTCTGCTGCCATAATACCGTCCTTGACTAACCGTGCCACATCCCCACCTCTTTTACCATTTTCTCTGTTCTTACGGAAACATCTAAATCCCCCTCAGCAGATGAGTCCTCAAAGTGTCCTGTCTGCTGCCATAATACTGTCCTTTGACTAACCGTGCCACACCCCCACCTCTTTTACCATTTTCTCTGTTCTTACGGAAACATCTAAATCCCACAACCTGCAGTAAGCATTCCTGTCCCTGCTCGACCCATGTCTCTTAAATGGTCACAGCACTGAAATCCCAGGTACCGACCCATGCTGCAAGTTCTCCCACCTTATTCCGGATTCTCCTGGTGTTAAAATAGACACAGTTAAAACCAACTTCTTGCTTGCCGGTGCCCTCTTGCGACCCTGAAACCTTATTTTGGACCTCACTACTCTCAACCTTCTCTATAATCGAACTATAATTTAGGTTCCCATTCCTCTGCTGAATTAGTTTAAAACCTCCAAAAGAGTATTAGAAAAACTCCCACCCCAGGATATTGGTACCCCTCTGGTTCAGGTGAAGACCATCCTGTTTGTAAAGGCCCCACCTACTCCAGAAAGAGACCCAATTATCCAGGAATTCAAAACCCTCCCTCCTGCACCATCCCTGAAGCCATGTGTTCAACTCCTCTCTCTCTCTCTCTCTCTCTCTCTCTCCCTGTTCTTCACCTCACTAGCACATGGCACGGGCAGTAAACCAGAGATAACAACTCTGTTTGTCCTAGCTCTAAGCTTACGCCCTAACTCTCTGAATTTCTACCTTAAATCCCCCTCTCTTCCGACCTATGTTGTTGGTGCTTATGTGGGCCATGACTTGGGGCTGGTCACCCTCCCACTCAAGGATTCCAAAAACACAATCAGAGACATCATAAACCCTGGCACCAGGGAGGCAACACACCAACCATGAGTCTCTCTTGTTCCCACAGAACCTCCTATCTGTCCCGCTAACTATAGAGTCCCCAATGACTATTGCTCTGCTCCTGTACCCCCTTCCCTTCTGAGCAACAGGGACAGACTCTGTACCAGTGACCTGTGCCCCATTACTTACCACTGATAAGTACCCCCCTCATACAGTATCCAAACAGATATACTTGTTGTTGAGGGGAATGACCACAGGGATCCCTGCACTGCCTGCCACCCTTGATGGTAACCCATCTGCCTTCTCCTTGTACCTGAGGTCTGACTACCTCCCTGTAACTACTCTCAATCACCCCCTCCACCTCCCAAATGATCCGAAGTTCATCCAGCTCCAGTTCCCTAACACAATTTTCGAGGAGCTGGAGTTGGGTACACTTCCTGCAGTTGCAGTCAGCAGGGATACTAACGTTGACCCTTACCTCCCACATTCTGCAGGAGGAACACTCAGCTGCCCTAACCTCCATTCCCACTATTCTAAATTCCCAACGAGACTACTGAAAAACTGAAAGAGAGAAAAAAATGAGAATAGTCACCTTATCAATCTGGCGCATAGAACCTTTCTTTTTTGGTTTGAGGAGGAGGAGGATGGGTGGGAGACCACTACCCGAGTAGTGTTTTGGGTAAAGCAACCATCGAAATATAAAGCCTCGCTTACCCAGCAGTCCCGTGTCTGCTCCTGCTCAGGGTGCACTCTGCCTATACACGAGGTAAGCTTTTGAACTTTACTCCTGCCTTCCCATCAGCCTCTGGTCCTCGCTGTCACTCCTCCCACTGCAACTGCCACTGAGAAAATATCATTTCTTTCTTGTAATTTAAAAAGTTTTCTTTTCATTTTCAGCTGAATCTGAGTTAATTCTATCTATGATATTTCAATTGCAGGCACCCTCCTAATTCTAACTGTTGGATAATCACATTAAACATCACCTCCTAATGAGATCCTGCTTTTATTTCCAGTTTCAATTTACCTGCTAACCCTCTCAATTTAGCTTTAGGCAAAGATTTTAAATAATTAACTCTTATATCTTTTTCCAGACACGTCTTAGTAACATTTAAAATCAATTTAAAATTCAACCTATGCAATATACTTCACCACAAGTCATGGCTGTTCTATGTCCAGAACCTCCACATATACGATTCTTTAAGGATGAGACAGACCCTCTTACATTCAGTACATTAATATCCCTACTCTTTGTGTGATCTTATCTAATAGTCTTGGGCAAATCAGATCCAAGAATTACAACTGAGTTGATAGATTGTTTTTTGTTTAGTCAGTGAACATGGGGATTAGTCAATGAGATATATTCACTCAAGGGTCCAGATTTTCTTTAACAATACGCATGTATTAGACAGAAAAAGATGCATTTAAAGAAGGTATCTAAATGTAGAATATAATTAGAATGATCTCACAAAACGCAGTAAAGCAAAGTCTCAATGTCCTTCCCAACACTATCCATTACAGAAACAAATCCAGAGAAATTACAGCCTCATTCTCAACTCTTTTGCATTCATCTTCATTCCAGGGTGTTTTTTTTTTTTCTCCCTTGTGGACTGGAGAAACAGTTTGATGAATCCATTCCAAATGTGTTGATATTAACATTTTACAAATCTGAAAACCCAAACTTTCTCAGAATTAAGAACCTGCAGATTTATAATCACACCCTCCTATCTTAATAAAAATCACCATTAAAACCCATCTGCTGAGGTAGTTTGTTCCCTGAACTGTCTTAAATCTTTCTTTGGAGAAAAGCTATACTCTGATCTGATTTTTAAAAAAAATATTGCTAGTTCTAGATTATTTGGAACCATAAACAAAGCTAATACTTTTATTCGATCTGTCATAAATCCAACAAGAAAAGCATTTTTCCATTAACATCACAAGGGTATGCCATCATCTACTTTCTGACAAAAATGGATTTAGTCATTGATATGGAAGGACCCTCTGATTTTTTTTTCAGAATACTCCTCACATAAATAACAATAACTCATTTTTATTTACTATTTTAACATGTAAAATCCAAAAAAAAGTTAATATATATAAATCATACACTTTCAATCATGCAATTTACATTTTAATGACTTAGGTAAGGTAAATAATTCAGTTTACACATAGGTAGGAAATTATGTCATGAAGAAATCATAAAGAGTGACTTGGAAAGATATAAAGAATCTGATGAAGGATATAGATGGACTGAGTGTGGGACAATGTTTTACACGTGAAGCATAATGTGGGAAAATAGGAAATTGTCCATTTTGGCAACATGAATGAAAAGAAAATTATTACTTAAATATAAAATATCAGTGGAAGCTAGGCGCCGAGAGATTTAGGTGTAATGGTGTATGAATCACAAAATGTTATCTTGTAGAGACGATACATAATCAAAAAGGTTCATGGGGTTTTATTATTGAGCGTAATTAATGTAAATATAAGGAGGGTGTGCTTCCTTTATACAGGGCATTGCTGAGATGCCATCTTGAAAACTATGTACAGTTTTGGTCTCCTTTTTTAAGGAAGGATGTAAATGCATTGGATGTGGTTCAGCGGAGGTTTATTAGACTTATAGCTGGAATGAGTTGGTTGTCTAATGAGGTTGGTTGGCCAGGCTAGGCTACTTTCCACTGGATAGTCAAAGAAGTATTTAATAGAAATATAGAGGATCTTAATAATTTGGACATGGAAAGGATGTATCCTGTTGTGGGTGAGCGCGAAATGATGAGACACTGTTCTCTAAATTAGGGATTACTCTTTTAACGCAGGAATATAGAGATTTTATTTCTCTCAAAGGGTGGTTCAACTTTGGAACTCTACCTCAGAAGATGAATCAATTAATATTGTTAAGACAAGAGTAAATTATTGTCAGGCAATAACATTAAGTATTATTGGTGGGGAGATCGGAATGTGGATTTGTAAACAATTAGATCAGCCATGATTTTATTGAATGCCAGAACAAGTTGAGGGTCCAAATGGCCTTGTTCTGTTCATGTGTTTGGATATGGAATACTGTGCATACCAGGTTTGGTCTCCATATTTTGTACTTGCATTGGAGGTGGAGCAGCTAAAGTTCATTAGATTGGTCCCTGAGAGGTGGGTTGCCATATTCAGAATTCAAACAAATTGCATCTTTTTCCATGGAGTTTAGGAGAATGAGAGATGATCTCATTGAAGCATAAAAGATAAACTGACAGGTGTAAAAATTGTATCATTTTATTTTTCTGTAATTCTGATTATGGGAAAAGGTCTGTTTCAAAAACCAAGGAATGTGGAAAAGATTATGGTACTTTTTAAAAACTGGTTACTGACTCTCATTGTATGTGCTGTTTATTCAAGCAGTACAAAAGATTTAGTTGAAGACAAACTGGAACCAGGGGAATTTATATGAGATTTGGCTAGCATCAAGTAGCTGTTTGGTCTGTGGAATGGTGACCAGTTATCAATAACTATCACTTTGTGCATGCCAACAATTGTGTGATTGGCACCCAGGTAGCTAAACAGTTTATGGATATGAATGTTTGGTCAGAAGTCAATGGACCTCCGGAAAGGGAGGAACAGACCCTTTCTCTGCAGCAAAGACCCCACAAGCCTGAAGAAAACTAACTTATTTCCTCTCACCGGTTGCAATAATCTGTGGCTCTTTTAACCCCCCCTAATAGTCAGAGGGAAATTGAGGAACAAATTTGTAAGGATATCTCAGTTATCTGTAAGAATAATTGCGTGGTTATGGTAGGGGATTTTTTAACTTTCCAAACATAGAATGGGACTGCCATAGTGTTAAGGGTTTAGATGGAGAGAAATTTGTTAAGTGTGTACAAGAAAATGTTCTGATTCAATATGTGATTTTACCTACTAGAGAAGGTGCAAAGCTTGACCAATTCAAGCTTTTGAGAAATAAGGCAGGGTAGGTGACTGAGGTGTCAGTGGGGGAGCACTTTGGGGCCAGTGACCATAATTCTATTAGTTTTTAAATAGTGATGGAAAAGGATAGACCAGATCTAAAAGTTAAAGTTCTAAATTGGAGGAAGATTAATTTTAATGATATTAGGCAAAAAATTTCAAAAGCTGATTGGGGGCAGATGCTCACAGGTAAAGAGATGGCTGGAAAATGGGACGCCTTCAGAAATGAGATAATGAGAGTCCAGAGACAATTTATTCCTGTTAGGGTGAAAGAAAAGGCTGGTAGGTATAGGGAATGCTGGATGACTAAAGAAATTGAGGGTTTGGTTAAGAAAAAAAGGAAGCATATGTCAGGTATAGACAGGATAGATTGAATGAATCCTTAAAAGAGTATAAAGGCAGTAGGAGTATACTTAAGAGGGAAATCAGGAGGACAAAAAGGGGATATGAGATAACTTTGGCAAATAGAATTAAGGAGAATCCAAAGTTTTTTTACAAGACAGTAAGGACAAAAGGGTAACAAGGGAGAGAATAGGACACCTCAAAGATCAGCAAGGTAGCCTTTGTATGGAGCCGCAGGAGCTGGGTGAGATACTAAATGAGTATTTTGCATCAGTGTTTACTGTGGAAAAGGACATGGAAGATATAGAGTGTAGGGAAATAGATGGTGACATCTTGAAAAATATCCATAATACAGAGGAGGAAGTTCTGGATTGTCTTGAAACACATAAAGGTGTACCCTAGAACTCTGTGGGAAGCTAGGAAGTGATTGCTGGGCCCTTTGCTTAAATATTTGCATCATCAATAGTCACAGGTGAGGTGCCAGAGGACTGGAGGTTGGCTAACATGATGGCACTGTTTAAGAACAGTGGTAAGGACAAGCCAGGGAACTATACACTAGTGAGCCTGACGTCGGTGGTGGGCAAGTTGTTGGAGAGAATCCTGAGGGACTAGATGTACATGTGTTTGGAAAGGCAAGAATTGATTAGGGATAGTCAACATGGCTTTGTGTGTGTTGAAAATCATGTCACACAAACTTGCTTGAGTTTTTTGAAGAAGTAACAAAGAGGATTGATGAGGGCAGAGCAGTGAACTTAATCTATATGGACTTCAGTAAGGTGTTCGACATGGGAAACTGATTAGCAAGGTTAGATCTCATGGAATACAAGGAGAACTAGCCATTTGGATACAGAACTGGCTAGTGGTGGAGGGTTGTTTTACAGACTGGGGGCCTGTGACCAGTGAAGTGCCACAAAGATCGGTGCTGAGTCCTCTACTTTTCATCATTTATATAAATGATTTGGATGTGAGCATAAGAGGTATAGTTAGTAAGTTTGCAGATGACACCCAAATTGGAGGTGCAGTGGACAGTGAAGAAGGTTACCTCAGATTACAACAGGATCTTGATCAGATGGGCCAATGGACTGAGGAATGGAGTTTAATTCAGATAAATGCGAGGTTCTGCATTTTGGGAAAGCAAATCTTAGCAGGATTTATACACTTAATGGTAAGGTCTTAGAGAATGTTGCTGAACAAAGAAACCTTGGAGTACAGGTTCATTGGTCCTTGAAAGTGGAGTCGCAGGTAGATAGGATAGTGAAGAAGGCATTTGGCATGCTTTACTTTATTGGTCAGAGTATTGAGTACAGGAGTTGGGAGCTCATGTTGCGGCTATACAGGACATTGGTTAGGCCACTGTTGGAATATTGTGTGCAATTCTGGTCTCCATCCTATCAGAAGAATGTTGTGAAACTTGAAAGCATTCAGAAAAGATTTACAAGGATGTTGCCAGGGTTAGAGAATTTGAGCTTTAAAGAGAGGTTGAATAGGCTGGGGCTGTTTTCCCTGGAATGTCGGAGGTTTATAAAATCATGAGGGGCATGGATAGGATAAATAGACAAGTGCCTCTTTCCTGGGGTGGGGGAGTCTAGAAGTAGAGGGCATAGGTTTAGGGTGAGAGGGGAAACATATAAAAGGGACCTAAGGGGCAACGTTTTCGCTCAGAGGGTGGTATGTGTATGGAATGTGCTGCCAGAGGAAGTGGTGGAGGCTGGTACAATTAAAACATTTAAAAGGTATCTGGATGGGTATATGAATAGCAAGGATTTGGAGGGATATGGGGCGGTTGCTGGTAGCTGGGACTCGATTGAGCGGGGATATCTGGTCGGCATGGACAAGGTAGACTGAAGGGTCTGGTTCCGTGCTGAATATCTCTATGATTCTATGACTAAATGAAAAATGTTATCTCAGTGAACCCTGTGGATAGGGACTGTTGAACTCTGTTCGCAGTCTTTCCCTCTGCCCTAGTACCCTTTGTTTGTGTCTTATGTGTGTATAGTGGGAGGTTTATAAGGAGGTCAGAGTTTTAACTAATATGTTTATGTTGACAGTTTATAATTGTTTGTCTGTAGCCAGAATATATTAATTTATAATAAATAGTCATTTTGTTAAGTACAGAAACCTGGTCCATGCTTTCTGTCAACCTGCATCCAGACGACAGATAGATTGCAAAATTTTGGCTGCTTTTATCTTTAACATTTGTGATGGCTTTGGGAATAATTGATTTCCAGTATAGCATCCCAGTCAGCCATATCAGAGGATTATTAAGTGAATGCTAACCACTGTGCTATCAACTTCCTCCTCAGTTCAAAGTTTGGGAGAAGATTTGTAGCTCGGGTGCTCGTTGTTGTGGTTCCTCCTCAGTGGCACAATGGCTAGCATAGCTGCCTCATAATGCCAGGGACCTGGGTTTGAATCTTGCTTTGGGTGACTATATGTCAATCTTTCCATGGCTGCCTTTGTCTGTGTGGGTTTCCTCCCACAGTCCAAAGATGTGTGGGCTAGGTGAATTGGAGATGGGATGGGATGCTCTTCAGAGAGCTGGTGCAGACTTGATGGACTGAATAGCCTCTATGGTTCTCAGTGAGGTTGTTTGTTCTGTGGACATCCACAGTCTGTGAATTCAATTACTCTCCAGTTTGGCACTGATTTCAGGTAACTGGTGCATTCCATTGGTTACTCATTCCATGCTATTGCATATGTTGCAAATTTGATGACATTCTCTCTTACCCTTTTCTTCAGACTTTAGAATGCATGCCATTTTACTATTTCTTCCTGGCATATCTCCTTTTCATCTGAGATAATTCATGGTACAGTCCAAGTGAAGACCTGTTAATAGAGTCACAGGATAACTATTTAAGCGGACACTATTCCAAATTTCCGTTTGCTTCTTTTATTGCTTTTTTCACATAACCTTGGCATGTGCTAAACTCATTGTTTATGTGGATGGAATGGGGAATTATTTAGAATCTGCCTTCAGGACATAAATAGAAGGACAGTGTCTCTGATATGTTGGCTTAGGCATGGTCCAAAGTGGAAAAAGTAGGCTTCATGGGACACATGACTTTTCTTCATTCCCACATTCATGTTTCATAAATCTGGGGTAATTTGATAAGCCCTTTAAAGACATTTTATTTGATGTCACAAATGTGCACATTGTGTGCAAAATGTACTGCAAGATTTATCTTGGAAACCAAATAGTTAAGAGTTATTTTGACAAGAATATTATACTCTGTGTGTCAAAATGGTATACGCTGTCTTTCATTACACTCACTTTATGACTCTTATTCCTGAGCAGGGTAAATTAATATGCTTTTCTCCACCATCAACCTGTTTCTGGATGATCCAAGCACTGACCTTAATTAAATAAAGTCCTCATTCCAAAATTAAACCTTGCCTGTAGCAGGACGGAGATCACAGCAACCAAATGATTTCCATGTTAAAACAGCATGAAAAGCAATACCTGCTCAGATTCGTGTTGAATTCAGATGTCGTTGCTATGTAGAATGTAGAAAAATAAATATCCTATAATCCTTGGAAAATAGAAATTGGTGTGTGAATGAATGTGGGAGCATAAAGAAAGTCTGCAATCAGTTTGAATTCTTTTCCAAGCCCTTCTATTTGATCAGTGCCTCTTTAAGTAAAGCATTCACGACTTTGATACCTTATTTCAAATTCAAATACAGCAAGAAGCATTTTTCACCATAGTCTACTGCAGTATTTCCCCCCTCCTGCCACCTCCCCCCCCCTCGAGGAATAGTAGAATATTTTGTTAGTAGAATAGAGAGTAGTAGAATAGATTATTAATAACATAATTTATAACTCCAGAAAAATAACAATAAGGAATACCTCACATAACATATTGGAACTTGAAAGGGAGAGATAGAGATGGAAAACACCAAAACAGTATACTAACCACTGGCTGGATTTCAATGACTGGGAAGGCATTTGTCCACACCACTAAGCATGATTAATTCACACTTTTAATTAACTTGCAAAGAGTTGTAGATGTGCATCATATCTACAGGGGGTTCAGCTAACAAATTCAACTTTTCCTTTTCTGTTCTGAATCACCATCCTCAAATGCCCACAGGATGATATTGCAGTTGCGAGTCTAATCAAAGTGGGAAGTTGACAATTTGGTGAGAGTGGAATTTCAATGCAGAGGGAAAAAGAGATGATCCTTTCAATTAAATCAAGCTTTTTAAAAACACAAAGTGAATTGATTACGTAAGAGTTCAAATAAATGTATACAGCAATGTTAGTTAGAGATAGTGGTGCAGGAAATATGCCACATCTGCAGCATGAGGATGTTTAAGAGAACATCATGATCCCAGGAAACTACAGTAAGTGTCAAGGAGGCCTGTTCCAATGCTGAGTGAGGCCCAGATCTTTCGATAGCCAGATAAGGCATTGATGGGATTTACACATGGAACTCTACAGAATGTCCATTTAAGCAGACTTTGGAGGAATCACCCTGGAATTTAAAGATTCCATTGGATAATTTCCCTACCCCACCTGAAACCCACAATAAGTATCAATTTGTATTAGAGAGTTCAGAAGGTTCTGCTGAAGTGAATTAGCCCCATGGGAAATTTAGATATTTAAATGCTTAATCTAACTCCTGATTAAATATGAAAACCCAAATCCAACTTAACTCTCACACCCAACTATACCTTCTGACCCTTACACCCTCTAAATGCTAAACCCCCGCCCACCCCCAAATCCCATGCATCACAGAGCCAACATCCGCCTAATCCAGACCATGACTCTGACTGCAATCCACTGCCGAATGAAAATTCCTTACCTCGTGCCCTTCCTGTCCCCACCCTGAGATCCAACATCCCACTTCCAGATGTCTGGCCCTTCGGGACCCATCCGAATAGCATATTCTCCACACTCTTCCTTGGACCCAATCCCAGCCCCATCTCCAAACCCTGGCACCCCTTCCCCTCCCAAGATCCGACATTACATCCATCCCTTTGGGACCTAATCCCATCCCCCACCACTTCTTCTATTGCCAGATTTGACACCATTTCCCCCACTTTTGGATTTGACTGCCTACTCTACCTGTGACCTGACATCACCCATCTCTCTGAACCTGACTTCCTAACCCCTGTGACTCTGGACTGGACTCTGGCACCAGACCCTCCTGGTGCCATTAGGGGCCCCAACCCCCGCTCCTGTACTGACCCATCATCACCCTCACAGAACCTGGCTCCCCTCCTTTGCTACCACAATCCAATACTACACCATTCCCCACACCACTCTCTTCTCCATCCCCTGCCAGACCCGATATCTCCAGCTACATTGACCTACCCTAAACTCTCCATTACATACCTGGTCCACATGTCAACTTGTACCCTGGCACCCTCCTTGAGTGGAGGGTTTAAAGTACAAAAGGGAACAGATGGATCTGTCCTATGACTAGAATGTAATCACAGAATGATCATTGTTGCAAAATAAGTAGTACATGGCATTTGCCATTTGGAAAACATAGGCGAAGTAAAAAAGGGGTAACCACTCTTGACTTGTGATATTTTCCACACCTACCGTGTCATAATATTTAATAATGGTTGTTTGATGTAGTTCGCTATTGCTAATTCTCCTACGTTTTTGATTTGTCTTGGGCCTTAGCAGTGATTAGTGGAAGAGGATACATCAGAGTAGAATATAGCGAATTTTGAGAAGATTTGCAGCTCAGGTTGAGGTTCTGGATGTAGGTTTGCTCGCTGAGCTGGAAGGTTCATTTTCAGAGGTTTCGTCACCATACTAGGTAACATCTTCAGTGAGCCTCCGGAAAAAGCACTGCTGATGATTCCTGCTTTCTATTTATATGTTTGGGTTTCTTTGGGTTGGTGATGTCATTTCCTGTGGTGATGTCATTTCCTATGGTGATGCTACTTGCAGATACCAACACTTACTAACAAATGCCGATGAACCCGACCCCACAACTAGAGAACTGAATCACAGCCCTACTCAAGAAACTTCAGAAATCTGGAGAAATAATTAAGGCCGACTTCCAAAAAATCAAACCAGGTGGATGAGCTGCCAGAGGAAGTGGTGGAAGGTGGTACAATTGCAACATTTAAGAGGCATTTGGATGGGTATATGAATAGGAAGGGTTTGGAGGGATATGGGCCGGGAGCTGGCAGGTGGGCCTAGATTGGGTTGGGATATCTGGTCGGCATGGACGGGTTGGACAGAAGGGTCTGTTTCCATGCTGTACATCTCTATGACTCTATGACTTTAAATGTAACCCCATATTTTAAAAAAAGCGAAAGAGAAAACATGACATTATTCATTCTTGAATTCATCTGACATTTACAGTAGAGAAAATGCTAGAAAGCAATTGTAAGGGAATGGTAACATGATATTTTCCAGTGAAATTCCACAAGGTTCAATGCTTGGGGATGGGCACATTAGAAATGTGGAGCTTATTCAAGGAAAAGCTCCTGTGTGGCCTAGATAAGTATGTACCTGTCAGGCAGGGAGGGAGCTTTAGAGTGCGGGAGCCGTGGTTTATGAAGGAAGTGGAATTTCTGGTCAAGAGGAAGAAGAAGGCTTATGTTAGGATGAGATGTGAAGGCTCAGTTAGGGCGCTTGAGGGTTACAAGGTAGCCAGGAAAAACCTAAAGAGAGAGCTCAGAAGAGCCAGGAGGAGACATGAGAAATTGTTGGTGGATAGGATCAGGGTAAACCCTAAGGCTTTCTTTCGATGTTTAAGGAATAAAAGAATGACGAGAGT
>NC_057723.1:27702983-27807462 GCF_004010195.1 Chiloscyllium plagiosum | reverse complement strand
CAGAGAGACATTGATAAGCTGCAGAGCTGGGCTGAGAAGTGGCAAATGGAGTTTAATGCGGACAAGTGTGAGGTGATTCACTTTGGTCGGAGTAACCGGAATGCAAAGTACTGGGCTAATGGTAAGATTCTTGGTAGTGTAGATGAGCAGAGAGATCTTGGTGTCCAGGTTCACAGATCCTTGAAAGTTGCCGCCCAGGTTGACAGGGTTCTTAAGAAGGCATACAGTGTTTAGCTTTTATTAATAGAGGGATCAAGTTCCGGAATGATGAGGTTACGCTACAGTTGTATAAAACACTGGTGAGGCCGCACTTGGAGTATTGTGTACAGTTCTGGTCACCGCATTATAAGAAGGATGTGGAAGCTTCGGAAAGGGTGCAGAGGAGATTTACTAGCGTGTTGCCTGGTATGGAGGGAAGGTCTTACGAGGAAAGGCTGAGGGACTTGAGGCTATTTTCGTTAGAGAGAAGAAGGTTGAGAGGTGACTTAATAGAGACATATAAGATAATCAGAGGATTAGATAGGGTGGACAGGGAGAACCTTTTTCCAAGTATGGTGACGGTGAGCACAAGGGGGCATAGCTTTAAATTGAAGGGTGATAGATATAGACAGATGTCAGAGGTAGTTTCTTTACTCAGAGAGTATTAAGAGTATGGAATGCGTTGCCTGCAGCAGTAGTAGATTCGCCAACTTTAAGCACATTTAAGTTGTCATTGGACAAGCATATGGACATACATGGAATAGTGTAGGTTAGATGGGCTTCAGATTGTTCTGACAGGTCGGCGCAACATCGAGGGCCGAAGGACCTGTACTGCTTTGTAATGTTCTATGTTCTATGCTTGTGCTCATCTATTTACAATCTATTGTCAATTACTCAGATGAGAGGACTGAGTGCAATATATTCAAACTGGTGGAATACAAAGCTAAGTAAGGAAGCATGCTATGAAGGGAATGCAAAGTGGCTGATAGGAACATTGATGACAATAGGAATGCTGCCAGTCAACTCCTCACCTAGAATGGGCACAAAGTAACAGCTGACTAGAGGGTGAAGGAGGAAGTTCACACAGTTAGAGTTTGCCAGACAGTACTAATGGAAGGTTCATCAGAAATCAGGTAAGTTGCAGTAAGTGCTCACCCAGCATGACTACAATCCCAATCAATGACTTAGATGAGAGGACTGAGTGCAATATATTAAAAACTGCTGGGTTACAAAGATAAGTAGGGAAGTATGAAATGAAGATGATGCAAAGTGGCTGCTGTTCTGATGAAGGGTCACTCGAGCCAAAATGTTGTCTCTGATTTCTCTCCACAGATGCTGCCAGACTTGCCGAGCTTTTCCAGCAATGTCTGTTTTTGTTTCTGATTTAAAGCATCCATAGTTCTTTTATTTTTGTTGAGCACTACGACAAGTTTGTTTGAGGTTTACTTTGGCCCCAGGTGCCTGACAGGAAAACTGGGGCAGCAATTGTAATCAGGCACCAGTTAAATTCACCAGGCTGGGTGGCTTCATGCTTTCATTTGGCAAGTTCCTCATCAATCTGCAGAATCCTAGTTAAAATCAAGCCTCTCCCCTTGTGTCTACAGAATATCAATGGGGCAGCAGCAAAGGGTCCTGCAATTTGTCTAGGTGTTCTTAAGGGGAAAATTAAAAATGGGGGACTGTTTAAAGGGAAACTGGATTCAGAGTTAGAGTGGGATAACGTTTGAGTTAATGGAGAAGAAAAATAGGGAAGGTAGCCGGCACAACTCACTGTTAATCTTGATGATGAAACAATCCCTGAACTCATCATGGTCATTGTTGGAGACAAGTCAAAGAATCATGCTCTCGTAAGCTAGGAAATTCAGAGCATTTCCAAAGTGGCAGGATTTTAAAAGATCTAAGGAGTTGTAATCACATGAACATGAGGACTCACTGATCAACATTGAAATGTTCATTCGAAAAGGGTGCCATTTTCACAATCTACAGCTCATTTATAACCATTGAATGGCATACAAGTAGCTTTCACAGTTTCAGGATGTCTGAAAGGTCTCTCAAGCAATTAAAAACTTTGAATTGCAGACATTTTTATAATATGGTGAACTGTGCACGAACATACACTCTGTGCTTGATAAACATTCCTCTTTTAAAATTAGAATCCATGAGCTCCAGGTTGTCATGGAGTCTATACAGGTAAGAAAAAGCTTCACCTTTGGTAAGGTCTCCTATAAGAACCTGTGCTTTTCCTTTCAAAGAGAATAGAAGGTACAAATTACCTTTTGTCACCATGACATACACTGAGACATAGACATCAATATGCAACTCAGTATTCATGAGATGGGGCTGACAGCTACATGCACCAAATTCACAGTAAGCAGTTTTAGGAACCAATTCTTTCAGTTGACATTACAGATTAAACAGCCCTTTGTAAAATGTTCTTACTAGAATGGATATTAGGGATTAATTTCTGACTCCCCACTGTGTGCCTGTCAGACATTTTGATTCACTCACTGCACATAATTCTCTGACCATTAATTTAACAGAACAAAAAGTCAAGCTCAGCAGTCATTTAACTCTATATTATGAATCCTAATCTCCAGTATATGTGACTATGAATAATGCTTCCTATCTCGAGTATAAAGTCAAAATAAATCCCTATCGGGACTAAAGGGCACATGTTTGCATTTTAATGTGATGGTGTATGATTACATTCACTTATACCTCAGTATTCTTATGCACTTAAGCCATCTCCATTGAAAAGTAACCATTCAAATTGTAGCTATATGTATTGATAGGCTAGCTAACTATGTTTAGTCTGGATTCACGTTCTTCCTGTGGACTTCTATGTGATGAGTTCTAATTTCAAATGGATCATCTGTGGGTCATACAGACCTTAAAACAAGTTTTCTCTCCACCTTTGTGATCATGAAACCTGTGTCCATGAGAAAGGCCAAAACTCGAGAACTTAGCAAGACCATTATTTAACTTTTTAAGTTTCCAGTTATAAGCAAACTCTCAATGATTCAGTTACTGGATTCTCAGGAAAGTTCATAGTGCATCACTTTTCTCTTCTCCATCAGATTTGTCTGTTTCTTTGAAATCTTCACTGGCAAGTCAAAACATATTGTCCAACAAGCAGTTATCATTTTCACAATTTGAATTAGAATGTTCTATAATTTAGCTTTATTAAATATTCCTAATTTAAACATCTTTGTCATGCCATTAGAAATTAGTCTCTGGTGAGTATTAATGCTTTTTCTAATATATGCTTTTTTTCCCTTTTTGCCAATAAGCATTTCTTATTAGCCTCCTGTAAGATAAAGGGTCTCTGGATAAACCTAGCTAGGTTGATCCAAACTGAGCCGTGAGCTGATTGCAGGCATTTTCTGCACAATGCTACATGTTCATTTCAGTGAAGAATGTGTAATCCCAAGCTAACTGATGGTGGGCTATAGATCTAAGAAAGTGCTGCAGCCTTTGAGCAATTAAATTATATTAAGACAATTCATCATTTTAATCAGTCCCAACATTTATCTCTGATATTCTTATGATTTCTGAGTTCATTGACAGCATACAGAAAAGGTTTTTAAGTAAAACCTTTTTTTTCAGGTTCAGCATCAATTCAACAAATGAAATATTCGAGGGGAATAGATGATTTAATGAGCTACTAAATTGTTACTTTATTTCTGAAGCCTAAATTTGCACTCACCACAAATTGATGGGATGCAAATCTCTGCTTTCTGACAGAGCTACATGAATTGAGTTCAGACAGCTTCAATTTATGTGTGGGTCCACAGAACAAAATTGCCCTGCATTTAATATTAAGATGCAATATTAAGTTGGTTAATTTCAATTATAAAGATCATAAGGCTAAGAATATACTCGAGGAGAAAGTGAGGACTGCAGATGCTAGAGATCAGAGCTGAAAATGTGTTGCTGGAAAAGCGCAGCAGGTCAGGCAGCATCAAAGGAGCAGGAGAATCGACATTTCGGGCATAAGCCCTTCTTCAGGAATGAGGAAAGTGTGTCCAGCAGGCTAAGATAAAAGGTAGGGAGGAGGGACTTGGGGGAGGGGTGTTGGAAATGCAATAGGTGGAGGGAGGTCAAGGTGAGGGTGATAGGCAGGACGTGAGTTACTCATTGCAGTATTCCTCGCCTTTGACCCACCACTGTGTGTATGAGGTGAGTCTTGTTGAGTTTCTGGCCAATGTAACATCCCAGAATGTTGGCAGTGGTGGATTCAGTGATCGTAAAATTATTGAATGTCAAGGGGTAGTGGTTAGATTGTCTCTGATTGGAGATGGTCATTACTTGGCTTTTGTGTGACTTGAATGTTACTTGCCACTCGCAATTCCAACGCCCCTCCCCCAAGTCCCTCCTCCCTACCTTTTATCTTAGCCTGCTGGACACACTTTCCTCATTCTTGAAGAAGGGCTTATGCCCGAAACGTCGATTCTCCTGTTCCTTGGATGCTGCCTGACCTGCTGCGCTTTTCCAGCAACACATTTTCAGCTAAGAATATACTCGTCAAGCACTGTTTCGAAGCAGCAGATTTCAGAGGGAAATTTTATCTCCAGCAATTATATTTCACCAGGTTGTTTACCATATCCAGCACATACTTACCTTTAATGCTAAGCACAAAAAAATCACAGAAAGATGTGTTTAACAGCATCTTTCGACAGCTTGTCCTTTGAAACCTTTAGTATTTACCACAAACTCAATTTATACGAAACAAAAGCGTATTTCCAATACCGTTGGCCGTACATTTTTGCAGAATATAAACATAAGAGGCAAATAACTTATACACAATGAAGGTCTGAGTATTCATGGAAAACAGTTACAACAAAATTCAATAGTTTTCAAGGTTAACTCTGAAGTGAATTTTGATTTATGGCTGATTTTGTTCTTGAATGAACAGATTTTGGAAGGGGAATCCTGCAGAAACTGTCATATCCAAATAGTCAAAGACAAGGATCTTAACACTAAGATGATTTATTATCTACTATTTGGTGCTAATTTATCAGATAAACAAAGAACAAACAAAGAAAACCTGTCACCCATTTTCCAAGAATCTGTATCTCTCTGCTCCCTGCCCATTCATGTATCTGTCTGAATATCTCTTAAATGATGCTATTATGCCTGCCTCTACTACCTGGCAACACATTCCAGGTACCCACCACCTTGTATGCAAAGAACTTTCCAAGCATATCTACCTTAAATTTCTCTCCTCTCACCCTGAACTTGTGACCCCTAGTAATTGAGTCCCCCACTCTAGGAAAAAGCTTCTTGCCATCCACCCTGTCTATACCTCTCATGATCAATCAGGCCCACCTTCAACCTCCATCTTTCCAACGAAAATAATCATTATCTACTCAACCTCTCATCATTGCTAGTGCCTTCCATACCAGGCAAGATCCTGGTGAACTCCCCAACATCCTCTCCAAAGTATTCATATCCTTCTGGTAATGTGGTGACCACAACTGTACACAGTATTCCAAATGTGGCCGAACCAAAGCCCTATGCAAACTGTAACATAACCTGCCAATTCTTGTACTCAATATCCCGTCTGATGAAGGAAAACATGCCGTATGCCTTCTTGACTGCTCTATCGACCTGTGTTGCCATATTTAGGTCTGGATCTGAACACCCAGATCTCTCTGCACATCAATTTTCCCCAGGGCTTTTCCATTTACCATATAGTTCACTCTAGAATTGATTCTTCCAAAATGCATCACCTCACATTTCCTCAGATTAAACTCCATCCGCAGTTTCTCTGCTCAACTCTCCAATCTATCTATATTCTGCTGCACTCTCTGAAAGGACCCTTCACTATCTACTACACCAATCTTAGTGTCATCTGTAAATTTGCTAATCAGACCAACTATACCTTTCTCCAGATCATTTATGTATATCATAAACAACAGTGGTCCTAGCACGGATCCCTGAGAACACCACTGGTCTCAGTTCTCCATTTTGTGCAACTCCTTTCCACTGCTACTGTCTGTCTCCCGTTGCCCAGCCAATTCTCGATCAATCTAGTTTGTTCACTGTGGACCCCATGCGACTTCCATTTTTCCATTAATCTACCATAGGGAACCTTATCATTTGCCTTACTGAAGTCCATTTATATGACATCTACAGCCCTTACCTCATGAATCAACTTCATCATTTCCTCAAGAATTCTACTAAGTTGGTAAGACATGACCGTACCTGCACAAAACCATGCTGCCTATCACTGATAAGCCCATTTTCTTCCAAATGTAAATAGATCCTATCCCTCAGTATCTTCTCCAGCAGCTTCCCTACCACTGATGTCAAGCTCACCGGTCCATAATTACTTGGATTATCCCTGCTACCCTTCTTGAAGGTGGGGACAACATTAGCAATTCTCCAGTCCTCTGGGCTCACCCGTGTTCAAGGCTGCTGCAAAGATATCTGTTAAGGCCCCAGCTATTTCCCCTCTTGCTTCACTTAGTAACTTGGGATAGATCCCACCTGGACCTGGGGACTTGTCCACTTAATGTCTTTTAGAATACCAACACTTCCTCCCTCTTTATTCTGCCTTGACCTAGAGTAATCAAACATCTATCCCTAACCTCAACATCCATCATGTCTCTCTCCTCAGTGAATACCGATGCAAAGTACTCATTATGAATTTCACCGATTTTCTCCGGCTCCACGCATAACTTTCCTCCTTTGTCCTTGAGTGGGCCAACCCTTTCTCTAGTTACCCTCTTGCTCCTTATACATAAATAAAAGGCTTTGGGATTTTCCTTAACCCTGTTTGCTAAAGATATTTCAGCCTTTTTTTAGCCGTCTTAATTCCTTGTTTCAGATTGGTCCTACTTTCCTGATATTCTTCCAAAGTTTCATCTGTTTTCAGTCGCCTAGAACTTATGTATGCTTCCATTGTCCTCTTAGCTAGTCTCACAATTTCACCTGTCATCCATGATTGCCTAATCTTGCCATTTCTATCCCTCATTTTCAAATGGACATGTCTGTGCTGCACTCCATCAACCTGTTTTTAAAAGCCTCCCACATTTACGGGTGGCACGGTGGCACAGTGGTTAGCACTGCTGCCTCACAGCGCCAGTGACCCGGGTTCAATTCCCGCCTCAGGAATCTAATCTAATCTAATCTAATATCAAATGTAGATTTACCTTCAAACAGCTGGTCCCAATCTAAAATTCCCCAGCTCCTGCCGAATTTTGCGATAGTTGACCTTCCCCAATTTAGCACACTTCCTTTAGGACAACTCTTATCTTTATCCATAAGTATTCTAAAACTTATGAAATTGCAATAACTATTCCTAAAGTAAACCCCTACAGAAATTTCAACTATCTGACCGGGCTCATTCCCCAACACAAAGTCTAGTATGGCCCTTCCAGAGTTGGACTATTTACATACTGCTCTATAAAGCCTTCCTGGATGCTCCTTACAAATTCTGCTCCGTCTAAACCTCTAACACTAAGTGAATCCCAGTCAATGTTGGGAAAATTAAAATCACCCATCACCACCACCACACCATTGCTCCGGCATCTTTCCATAATCTGTCTACATATTTGTACCTCTATCTCACGTTTGCTATTGGGAGGCCTGTATTACAGCCCCAACCTTGTTACTGCATCCTTCCTATTTCTGAGTTCTGTCCATATTGCCTCAGTGCTCGAGTCCTCCATGGTGCCTTCCTTCAGCAAAGCTGTGATATCCTCTCTCACCAGTAATGCAACTCCTCGATTCCTTTTACGTCCCTCTCTATCCATCTATATCCTGGGATATTTAGTTGCCAATCTAGCCCTTCCCTCAACCAAGTCTCAGTAAAAGCAATATCATACTCCCAGGCACTAATCCAAGCCCTAAGTTCATCTGCCTTGCCTACTACACTTCTCGTATTAAAACAAATGCATCTCAGACTACCTGTCCCTTTGTGTGCATCATCTGATCCCTGCCCACTCTTCCCCTTAGTCACACTGACTTCATTATCTAGTTCCTTACAGGCTCTAGTTACTACCTCCTTACTGTTCACTAACCTCCTCATTTAGTTCCCATCCCCCGCTGCATTAGTTTAAATCCTCTCTAACAGCGTTAGCAAAAGCACCCCCAAGGACATTGGTTCCAGTCCGACCCAGATGTCGACCATCCAATTTGTAATAGTCCCATTTTCCTGGAACCATTCCTAATGTCCCAAAAATCCCCTCCCTCCTGCACCATAACTCAAAGCCATTCAATCATCCTGCCTATTCTTCATTTCTACTCTGACCAGCATGTGGCACTGGTAGCAGACCCAAGATTGCTACCTCTGATGTCCTACTTTTTGACTTGGTTCCTAACTCCCTAAATTCTGTTGTAGGTGCTCATCCCATTTATTTCCTATATTATTGGTGTCTATATGCACCAGGACAGTTGGCTATTCACCATCCCTTTTGAGAATGTTCTGCAGCCGATCTGAGACATCCCTGACCTGTGCACCTGGGAGGCAACATACCATTCGGGAGTCTCATTTACAACCACAGAACCACCTACCTACTCCCCTTACGATTGAATCTATTATGACTATAGCCCTTCTGCTTTTTTTCCCGCCCTACTCTACAGCAGAGCCATGAACATGGCTACTGCTGCCTTCCCCTGGTGAGCCAACTTCCCCAACAGTATCCAAAACGGTATTCCTGTTTTGGAGGGAGATGACCGCAGGGGACACCTGCACTGTCTCCTGGCTCTTTCTCTTTCTTTTCGTCACCCAGTGATATACGCAAGAGACTGTGGAGACAAGACAAGTCTGTACTATTGCGAGATGTATCCAGAGAGAATAAAATTACAAATAATAGTGTTTATAAAAGAGTTACATCTATAGTACTCTGAATACAATCACTCATGTATAAAGGGAAAGCCACGAGAGATCACAAACTACTGGAAGACAAAGATAGCCATCTCTCTAATGTACAGAGAAAAGCTCGAGTCTCAAACCAAGGGTCAGCACAAAGCAGGCAGTACCTTTGCTTATTATTCCATGTCTTGCAATCTTGAGTGTTTTTCTTCAGTTGCTTGTGAGTGCCTCCCTTTCTCCACTTTGATTACCAATCAGTGATACAATCAACAAAAAGAATACAAACTCCTGCTGCATAACTTTGCATGAATCAGAATGGGAAATATGCTAATATAACGTCCTTCATTAAGGATCTCAAATGGGAATTGTCACATTTGGCTCTGAATACTAAGCTCTGGTTGTTTGTGGTTACAAAGTTCACTGTCGCTAATCTTCCTTTCTATGCTGAACCTATCTAACTATCTGGGGGAAGAGGATAAACTACAAGACAGTCATAACAAGAGGAAGCACTTGTCTTAGATAACAAGGTGTGATTTATTGCAGAAATAAAAGCAAGATCATACAGATGCTGGAAATCTGAAAGACAGACAATGCTGGAGAAACCCAGCAGGTCTAGGCAGCATCGGGGGCGAATGAGACAGAATTAATATTTTGAGTTTGTGTGACTCTTTGAAAAAGGGTCACATCAGACTTGAAGCATTAACTCTTATTTCTCTCCTCACATTTGCTGCCAGACCTGCTGTAGTTTATGTGTGGTAGCAATAGATACAATTAACATTTGTTAATTAGTCACAAGCACACCTATCAGGAACCAGAGATGCCTCATCAGTCCCTGTTGGGACCTTGTACCAGACTGCCTCTTTTCTGCTCAGACTATAATGTATTATCAGATTGGGTGGAGCTAATGCAACTTCAACATTAAGACTTCTCAAACCACTTGATTATAAAATAGGAATGACCACTTCAAAGAGGGATGAAAGATTGACTGACCATATCACATTAAAAACTGAGAATTGACAGAAATAAGTATGCAACAATGACAAAGCACAAAGAAGTACTCCACGCAAACTACAAATACCATTTGTTTCCAATACCACATCTCAACAAACTTTCTTCCCAAGGATTATATGGTCTTGTAAAGAAAATAGTGACAGTCCTACCACATATATATATTTTTAAGATTCATCTTAAACCACGGTCATTTAGAAAATTTCATTATTGGGTCTACCACCTCAGTCAACCATACCTGGTTTACTTAGTGCTACCCATATAATTGGGGGTGAATATAAATCTGTGATGCTAGCACCACTCAAGCAGAGGCTGAGATATGAGGTTGTTTCCTAATGCCATCTTTCTGAGTGCTTCATGGAAATGTAAGTCATCTTCCTGAAGGATCCTACATCCTGTAAGTAACCATTGGCCTTCAAGGTTCTAGCTTTCCTGCCTCTGCCACTGGAAAGTTACTAGTTTCATTCTGTTGGCTCCAACCCGAAACATGGGACCTTTTTCTGGACCTAGGACAACTTGGTCACTAGACAAATAATCCAGAGATCAATGTAATGTTCTGTGTACTTGGGTTTAAATCCCACCATGGCAGATGGGGATTTTTTGCATTCAAGGTTAAAAAAACTTGTATGGTCTCCTTCCTATTGGAAAGATGTTGTGAAACATGAAAGGGTTCAGAAAAGATTTACAAGGAAGTTGCCAGGTATGGAGAGTTTGAGCTATAGGGACAGGCTGAACAGGCTGGGGCTGTTTTCCCTGGAGCATTGGAGTTTGAGGGGTTACCTTTATAGAGGTTTACAAAATCATGAGGGACATGCATAGGATAAATAGACAAATTCTCTGGGGCCGGGAATCCAGAACTAGAGGGCATAGGTTTAGGGTGAGAGGGGAAAGATATAAAAGAGACTTAAGGGGCAACGTTTTCACACCGAGGGTAGTGAGTGTGTGGAATGAGTGGTGGAGGCTGGTACAATTGCAACATTTAAAAGGCATTTGGATGGGTATATGAATAGGAAGGGTTTGGAGGGATATGGGCCGGGTGCTGGCAGGTGGGACTAGATTGGGTTGGGATATCTGGTCGGCATGGACTGGTTGGACTGAAGGGTCTGTTTCCATGCTGTACATCTCTATGACTCTAATGATGACCATGAAACAATTACCGATTATCAAGAAAAGCCCGCCTGTTTCATTAATATCTTGCCATCCTTAACTGGTCTAAACAGGCAGGAGGCTGGAAGAACACAGCAAGCCAGGCAGCATCAGGAGGTGGAGAAGTTGATGTTTCAGGCACAACCCTTCTTCAGGACTTGTGTCCAGAAGAAGGGTTGTTCGCAAAACGTCGACTTCTCCACCTCTTGATGCTGCCTGGTTTGCTGTGTTCTTCCAGCCTCCTGCCTGTCTAGATGGATTCCAGCATCTGCAGCTGTTTTTTTGTCTCTAACCATCCCTAGCTGGCCTGGCCTACATGCGGCACCAGACCACAGCAACATGGTTGACTTTTAACTGCCCACTGGCTATTAGGATTGGCCTGGCTAGCAGTGCCCACATCCCATGAACGAACAAAACAAAATGCTCAGGGACAAGCACACCATCAGGTCTCAAGTGATCCTGCTACCCAACAAACCACTGTGTCACTACTATTTCAATTGTGGGGAATATAAATGCAATTTCACCTAAATACACTACAAGTCAATTAAAACCATCTCCACGGGAAAAACAGCTTGTATTGCTACCGTTTTTTTGTGCCATCATTGATGTTAATTGAAAGTAAATAGTGATTTTCAAATGTAAAATCATGCCAAAAGAGTTTATGCAAATAAACATTGACAGATATGTGTTGATTGTTGTGGCCTGTTTTGCTTTTTAAAATAAATACCTTTTTGCTCAGTGACTTTATCTCAATAAAAAGCATATCTGAAATTCTAACAACAGATGTGATTATTGTTGTCACTGCTCTCGGTAACATGTTGTAGTGCTTGGATAATTTAGTTAACTGCTCCTTCAAAAGCATTCCAAGGCAGAACTGAAAGCTGACATATTCATTTACTTGCCCAAGCTGTACAAGAAAGGTAACCTGCAAGACAGGGTGCTAGTGCACCATAAATGCATGAATGCAGTTAAGTTGTAAGCTGCTGAAAATGTAATTCAGCAGGCAGGGCTCCTATCGACACCAAATTAAAAGCAAGGGTGAAAATGATGACCATGCAGAGTACAGGAGTTTGGTATTTTTTTGTATTAAAAGTAATAATTTCACCATGTTGAATAAACATTCCATTGAATAAAATGCACTTGATCAATTTCTACTGATTTGCTTTTTTTTTGGCTATTGCCACACTCCGATTTGCAAATAGTTGTTTCGGAGGAAAGAGTTGCATGCATGCAAACATCACGGATATTAACAGCAGAAGATGCACTGAAGTACAAATGTCAGGTATAATTTGAAGCTTGCAGTTACAAAAATATTTAGTTGTAAATTGTTTATTCTTACTGACACAAAGTAATTTAGTGGGTTTTTTTTACTATATGTCCTTATTTGTTTTCTGGCAGAAAATGGTTAGTTTGCTCATCTATTGATCAATTTTTCAAAGTAAATTAAGTTAGGATTAATCAATGAAAAGTGTGTAACTCCGTGTATTTAGCATTCCTGTAGCATTGCAATGCTCTCCAATATTGGATCCCACCCAGAGAGACAGCTCTACTTTAAAATTCTCAAGGTTATGTTCATTGCCTGTCCCAGTTTATGACTGTGTTTACAACTGTCTATGCCTTCGGCTCTGGAAGTGGCTCCCTGAATCTCTCAGTCTTGATACCTCTCCTGCTTTTAGTTGTTCCTTAAAGTGTATCTCTTCTCCCTTGCTTTTGGACAACTGCCCCAGTATCACTTTATCATTACCTGATAAGTCTTCTCCTGTGTATCTTGGGATGAACTGAAAGGTGTAAGATAAATGTAAGCTGTTGTTATTGTTGTACAAGACCAAGAAAGATGTAGATTCTCAGTAAATTCAGTCACATCATACTGATCCTTTCCAGCTAGAACATCTGACATGGCACATTTATCCAAGTCCCCCATATTTTGAAAGGCAAAATATCATGTGATATGACAGAGAGGACATTAAGAGTAAGCGTCACCATCTGGATGGTGGCCTGGCAGAGCAAGCCACTTGTACTGTTCATTTCAATGGACATAAATTTAGTGATTTCCACAGCAGTTTGCTTCTCCAGGCTGCTCGGTAAGGGGTCAAGTTGAAAATACTTACCACATTATTTGGGGAGGAACATCATTTATGACTTATCACCTTATTCAAGGCAGAGCACATTAAATTACGAGGCCAGTGACATACACCTATGCTTTGAGAAAAGTATGTCATTTGTAGACAGCCCGCAGCTCGTGACCCTGCCCCTCTGACCATAAATGGATGGTTGATATGTGCCTGTGGTTTCTTGCAATGTGCTTGCAAATACTGGCTGGGATTAGAGAAGTTAAAAATTGGCCCTTAACAGTGTTGCAAAGAGAGTAAGATTTTAAAAGTGTTGATAATGAGGTGTACCTTAAACACTACCCACAATTGTACAAATTCGATAGAAAAACATTTCAAAATCTCAAATAAGTAAGCCCTCCCATCCGATTCTCTTCATAGAATCAAAAAAGTAAAAAAGTATCAAATCAATTGTTCTGATCTCACCCAATGATAATACTGGACAAGGCAGGTCCCAAATTTAAATCTAGCATCATAGATCATCAGTTTTATTTGTGCAGATGAAGTTATAATGGGAAATAGCCAATAAATATCTTCATACAAGGCTGCCAATTATGTACAAACAAAAGAGCATAAGTTTATTACACAAATGAGAAAGGAAAAAAAAGCTATATATTTAAAACAACTTAGAAATATCTTAGCATAAACAGCTAAGAATAAAAATTCAACCCTCTTCCCAGCAATATATTTTATAGTCCCAATGAAATATTATGCCTAACTTATTCAACTGACTCTTTCTAGCCATTCTCCTTAAATTGCTGAAATAACTTTTTTTTTTCAAGTTCTGATGGCCGAGAAGCTTCTTTCTAACTCTGATGACTCTTGCTTTCTCTTTAGTTCTGATAACCTCAAGATTTCCACCAATTCCCATGGCCTGAGTACTTCTACAAACTAAACTCTCAAAGCCTGGAATCTTCGACAAACTAAAACTTCCCTTTTGATGAGGTGATTTATTTTATTCTTCTGAATGCAGCCAAACAATGGTTCTGACCATTTGTTCCCCTAACTAACTCCTCAGTCAGCTAATTGAGTCATTTAACTTAATTCATGTGCTTTCTTGGAAAAGCTGTCTTTAATTCACTGCCCATTTTCTAATCTTAGTTAAAAATAAAAGCAAACATGCAAGGAAATGGGACTTCCACAGGGAATGAAGGTGTGAATGAAGAGAGGACAGGGAAGAGATCATTGCCAGTTCAATCTGTGATCAATATGATGCACGTTGAGAAGCCAGGTGAGATGGCAAGGTCAAGATGGTAACTATTTAAAAAGGTTGGGACATTGCCTACTTCATTTACAAAGCACTGGAGAGGATCATGAGACCTCTTATGAAGTTTGTCCATGCATCTTGGTTGATAAGGGGGCAGAAGCCCATGTTAAATCTGATGAAAGTAAGCTGCAAATTTTCACAGCTGAACACAAAGAAAAAGATAGCTAACCTCACTATGCTCAGTCTCACAGACTCAGATTGAAAACTTTAGAGCAGAAAATCCACAAAATGTGCTGCTGTGCCAGATGGAGAAATCATGTTATTTTGCACATAGAACTTACGTTGAATCTATGCTCTGCCTTCACTTCCACTATTACCATTTCCTTTGTCTTTTATCCGATGATTGTTTAGACATCAAATCTCTCATAGCCTTTCACTGACCTTCCCTTCTGTTCCACTTACTACCCCCTCCCCCACTTTACAACAGCAAAAAACCCTCTCTTCAGTTGTGGAGAACAGTCATTGGACTCAAAATGGACTGTGTCTTTCTCTCTTAGAGATACTGCCAGAGTTTTTCCAACAGTTTCTAATTTTATTGGTTTGGACATTGGTGCATTTAAGACAGCAGGAATTTTAAAGGAGTAACATGGCAGCAAGCTCCACATTGTGTTTTTCTGTCTCCTACCATGACTGTTTCTAGACATGGGCGGCACGGTGGCACAGTAGTTAGCACTGCTGCCTCACAGCGTCAGAGACCCGGGTTCAATTCCCGACTCAGGCGACTGACTGTGTGGAGTTTCCTCCGGGTGCTCCGGTTTCCTCCCACAGTCCAAAGATGTGCAGGTCAGGTGAATTGGCCATGCTAAATTGCCCGTAGTGTTAGGTAAAGGGGTAAATGTAGGGGAATGGGTGGGTTGCGCTTCGACGGGTTGGTGTGGACTTGTTGGGCCGAAGGGCCTGTTTTCACACTGTGAGTAATCTAATCTAATCTAGAGCCCAGAATGTTCTCATGGCTACTTTGAGGCTTACTCACTCTCAGGTGCTCTCTGGAATGATTGCTTCCATGATGAACTTCTCTTGGGCTTTTTTCTATCTTTTGTCATCATTTAGCACCTTCAGCTTGTCTATCTTTTTCAGATTACTTCAACAAATCTATGTCCAGATATTCCTGTGCCCAAGTCTTCCTGGCTGTTTCCTTATGCCTTATCCCTTCATTCTTACTGTTATCAAATTGCCTTGCTATCTGTATAAATTTTAGTTGTTTTCCTTCCCCTCTCCAAGTTTTATTTGCTGTACCTCCTGACAATAAATTGAAGTTGTGTTGCCCTGATAGCATTAGTTTCATCACTGGAAAATCAGTTAAGTGGATCTTAAACATTTGATTTAGAGGGTTAATTTCTCAGGACTTGAATGTTCTCAAAAATTGATGGTATTGGGAAATAGGTTCAAAAACTTTTTTGCTGTGTTTTTTAAGATTTTTTGAAACTGTCTAGATAGCTCTTGTTTCATTTTCATCTTCTGTGTATGAAACTTATGTTCCATTATTAAAGAAATTATGCAGCCTCATTTGACTATGTTTCAGTGAGTGACCACTGTATTAACTAAAAAATTTTAAATCCATCAAGCCAGGTTTAATGCAGAGTCCTGGCTCCAGTCGTACCATCAGCTGAGATCATAACAACAACAACCCCTAAATCTTCCCATGCTCTTCTTTTTCTTCAGCAACCCATAAAATGGCATCATCTTGTTTTGCTGGGTTTCATGAGACTCTTTCCACAGTCCTCAGATACACATTGATTGACTCCTTCCCAGCTGAGCTGTCTGTTTTTAAAATCCACAGTAAATGAACTACAGTATCTTCTCAATGTACTTCACTATGGTCCTGCTGTTTCTACTTTATATGAGCTTTTACCCTCTAATACTATTATCAGAAAATACCTCAAACTCCTGGTGACTAAGGAGAAAGATCTAAGAGTATGATGGTACGATGGCATTCTGGTGTTATCGAAAGGTATTAGGGTGTGATGTTATCTAAGGGCATTAGAATATGATGGCACCATAGTATTGTTTGAGCATATTATGATGCGATGCATCTCACTAAGATTAAACCCTTGCCCAATAATCTTACTGAAAATAATTTTTGCAAGTTGACCAGTCAGGGTGTTGTCCTCTTGCTATCTTTATTATGTTTTCTACACAGAATTGTCCTGTCAATATAGAAATCCATTTGATGTGTTATGTTAGACATACTGCATGTATTGTGCCAGAGTATTTTTATTGATTGACACAACATGCATTTGGATTAAGCTGAGAAGAGTGACTGAGGGAGACTGTGCAAACAACATCATAGACAGTATTTTATAATTTGTTCACTCTTTCAGAGAGTACTATCTCAGTTATAGTGCTACTATTGATCAAAATGACTATTGATCTAACCATTGCTGACATCTTCAATCATTTAATTTAGCTAATATATATATAAGAAGAAAGCCCTACTGGTGATTAAAGGAAAACAGGGATGCATTTTACAAATGTGATCACAGTAGTCATCAAGAAAATGCAAAAGCACCAGTAACAGAACAAAGATGCTCCATCTGCAGAAATTCTTATAAAGAGGCTAACAGTACATGCATTGAAAAAGAATGCTAGCCTAAAGCTAAAAATCAATTTTTAAAAACTAAATTAGTAAAAGCCATTTGAGTCTTCAAATCAACCAATTCCACGAACATATGCAAGGCTGTAGTTCAGCTAATTAAATTCATTGGGTAAAGTTTCATATACTCATACAATCCTATGGCTAATTAAGCTTAAATACAGAAAATTAGGGCATCTTACTTTTCAAAACTGACCCACAAGTGGTGATTCACATTATCAACAGCCCCAGTCATTACTTGAGACACACATAATCTTCTCAGGTTACACACATCTCTATAAGCTTCAGTTCTATTCATCATTACTAATTCTTCTGAAGGAATTAATCACAGCATGGATTGTTTCTATGAGAGCAGCACTATCTTGTGAATGAACCAAGCTATTTCCTGGTAATGCTTTCCAGTGAAGAAGTACACTGATACTCACTGAGTTTCTACCATCCATCAAGAAGTGCAATAAGGACCAAGCAGAAGTCTTTCCTTAATATTTATTTGTCTGTTTAAGCAGGTGCTTCTCAAAATAACATTTCTCAATTCCTGGAAAATTAATTTTGGCCTGGTTTATCAAATGCTTAAGAAGTTCCTATGCCAATATTTTACACTCTTAGTCCAGAAGCAGGGCAGTTTCCAGGAGACAAACACCTACCAAGGTGTGAATGTCTACTGGATCTTCTGGCAACCTGGTGGCTGATTGGCTGTCACAGGCTTTCTGCCAGAATTAGGCTTATCTGCCATGAGCTGCTGATCAATCAGAGTCTAGTAGCTCCAGAACTCAGCACAACCATGGAGGCTGCAGCTGCTGTCGAGGCAACACCACCTGACTCCTTAGGGTTGTCCACAGAAACGTTTAATGTTGCCTGGAGCTGCATCATGGGGAGATAGAGGAGGGCCCTCAGTAGCAAGGGCAGGTCGGTAGTTTTCAGTGGTCAGTCCTCTGCCCTACATCCAGCCCCTTGATCATTCACAAATTATGGCAGATCGAAACACACTCTTTCCTAAATTTACAGCCTGCCTACACACTGGTAAACCAGTTGGGTAGGCCAATTCTTTCTCAACCCAACCAGTGCTGACATAATTGCAATCCTGGCAGAACGAAGGCCTTAAGTCGTGATTAAATGACCTCAATTAGCAACAAGACAGAAAGGTTGGGTTCTCCCACCCAGAACTAAATTCAGAAGAAGGCAAGAAGGTGGTAGAGGTCTGGTCTGCCACCAACCTGTAAATTAAATTCGCTTTCTGCATCCAGGCTGGAAGGTTCTACCATATAAGTTTGTTTTAAATGTAGATCTTTTGATGGCTGTTCAAAGAAAGATCATTTGAGGTCATTAAAAATGTTTGATTTATTGAGCTTTCAATGTTATTTATTTCCAGAGGTTATTCAGCTGACTCTCCCTGAAGATAAGAAGATCAGTGTAACCACAGTAACAGTGGGACTGAGTGCTGTATTATCATGTGCTATTCAGGGCATCTTAAGACCACCAATCATCTGGAAACACAATGGAATCATTTTAAATTTCTTGGATCTAGAAGATATCAATGTACGTGGTCTGTTGAACTAACGTGGTATAATTCTTCTGCCATTTTTGCCTAATATGTTCATTTAAACTTTGGTGATTTTGTAAAACAGATAGATAGTATAAAGTTAGCCATCCTTTACATACCTCTCCACAGTTCAACTTCCAATAGACTTAATTCAAGAGTGATATATAATGGCCGAGTGACATAACATAATCTGTTTCATGGTGTCCACAAAAGATAAGATGCTCAAGTGAACTGTAAATCCGATGGCCAAATTCTCTACTACCTGTACACATCCCTGACAAAGTTGCATTTTTTGTCTATTATTCCATTCTCTAGAGCAATCATTCTTCTCTTAATTGGCACAATGTTTTATTTAATATGTTCTCTTCTGTCACTATGCATCAAAGCAAGCAATTATTTTAAAATAACCACAGGACTTTGAAGAATATTAAGTTATTTGCCCTGTAGCTATGCAAGGAATTTAGGATTTTATCTCATTTATTTTGTAATGTTCCTACATGTTCAGCAGTATGATCAGAGGCATGTAATTAAGTGCCAGTTGTTCTATGCTCATTTCTGTAAGCAGGTACTGTGGCACAGTGCTCGAGTACTATTTTTGAAACCGTTCTAAACTCCTTGGTTTGCATAGTGGATTACCATCAAAAATGGTAGAATTATTCCTTCCAAACTACCCTAGTATTTAAAATGATCATGGAACCATGCAATCTAAATTGCCTCAACATGAATACCCAGTAAAAAAGGGAAAGCTGTAATGCATTGGGTTTTAAGCCAGGCATCATCTACAAATGAGTAATTGTCCATTTTCATTCAGAGCTATGATTTGTGGTGACAGATTGTACACATTTTGCACTGTATTGCTTGAATAAGATTCAAATTGCAAGAGTATTTGGCTCCTGAACCTCAGATTGGCCAAATTGTTTCTTCCCTCTTCTGCATACGTTATTCTCTCTTTTTCTCCAAGTCCCGTTCTTGCTTTACTTTTTTAAAAAGAACAATCTGGCCAAGATATTTGTAAGAGTCTTCTTATTCTCTTAATATATTTCCTTTATATTAATGCAACCAGAGAAACAATTCTCAAAGTTTCTAAGACTTTATGGAATTTTATTTCTATTGATCAGCAATGATCTATCTTTCTGAACAGCATATTTGTCACAAAAACAGAAGTTGCTGGAAAAGTCCAGAAGGTCTGGCAGCATCCTCAGAACTGCTGAGCTTTTCCAGCAACTTCTGTTTTTGCCTCAATTTACAGAATCCACACTTCTTTTGTTTTTTGTTGCATTTTTGTGCTTACTTCTCACTTGGACTGTCTGCTCTTCATTATAATACTACATATTTTTCTGTTGCTTTTGCAGGATTTTGGGGATGATGGCTCTCTTTACATTACTAAAGTTACAACAATCCACATGGGGAATTATACCTGTCATGCGTTTGGTTATGATGAGCTTCTCCAGACCCACATCCTGCAGGTGAATGGTTAGTAAATGTCATACCTGACAGTTATAGCGAGTCTTCAAATGCCACATAATATGTCATCTGATTGTTTTTCAATCACAAATTAAACTTTATAAATGCTGGATTAGCTGCTATAGCAACTTGACACTTTGGGTATTTATGCTTCCCATTGCCTTGCATTGAACAAATGTGTTGTTATTAGCAAGAGAATTGATTAGATATAGCTAGATATTGCTGAAAGAAAGCATGTTAATAATGCACAACATTATTAATGTGAACATTGGTTTGCTAATTCAGAAGATTAAGAGATAGACCATGATTTGGAGAATGCTAGAGCTTACAGTTTGATATACCACTCCTTTGCTTTGCAAAACAAATATTGTATTTTTTTTACCCATTATTTTAATTATTTTCCACTAACTTGCCGCAGTAATTAAGCTCGCCACAGATTGATAACTGTTTTAACAACGTGTGAACTGTTAATTCAGTGGCAATCAAGCTCTCTGACAAAATATTTAATCAAACAAAACTGGATGCCTCATTATGTGGTGATAAGTTGTTGTTTGATATCTTAAAAATGTCAAATTGTATTTTTTTTAAACTTTCTTTCTCACTAGTGGCTTTGTGTCTTTTCAAGCTATCTGTAGACAATTATTCTTTCCATTTCTTTATTTTTCTTTCTGTACCTGATTTGATTAATGCACCTTCCTCTGAGATCCCTTTATTGCACCTTTTTTACTGTTTTATCAACTTACACTTTCAGCATAAACATGTTTTCAGTTGAAGTTTCAGAAAATAAAAAAAAACCTAACAGGGCACAGTGCAAGGTGGCCAGCTCCAGCAAAATCCATCCCATTAATTCATTTCGAGCTAACAGGCATGAATGACCTGAGATAAGTAATAAAGCCAACACCCTTCTTATCTTTCAGATTTAAGCCAGCAATACTTGACAATGACAACTAAAGATTTCACATTTGTTTCACCATCAAAATCACAACAGAATACTGTCAGTTTGTGGCTTAAATCTGTACACAATAACTTTGCATAGGAGTGTCATAAGAATGCCTGATGACTTTAATGGTACAGCATTGGACCTTTCTCAAAACCCAATCTCAACTAAACTGGCACCAGTTTTCTTTTGAGAGATCTGTTCATGGGCATTCTTCTTAAATTGCTACATAAGATATTATAACATGAAAATTACCACTATGTTCTAATATAAAAGTAAAATACTGCAGATGTACGAAATTTGAAATAAAAGCAGATATGGTGGAAACATTCAGCAAGTCAGAAAGTTAAGCAGCATCTGTGGGGAGAGAGACAGAATTTTAAATCTGTGACTTTGCATCAAGACCTGTCACAAGTTTTCTGTAATCTAAAGCACAGGACTCCAAACCATTTGTGGTTGAGCCTTTAGGTCCCTAGGCCCCAATGACTGGAAAATCTCCCTACACCCCTCTGTCACAACTTCCTCCTTTACGACATTCCACAAAACTGTCAGAACTAATATTTCCTTTCGTGGCTTGGTGATGTATTTCGGGCTAGATGCTATTCTTTTCTGAAAGCAGGTTTGAAGTTGGAGAGGGCATGTGAAATCCAGTAGGGGACTTTTATGATGCCTCCTTTCTGCTTATTGTTCAGCAATTTAATAACCAGCTAAGGGCCTCCTGCCATGTTCACTGGCATTTTAGTGAATTTCAGGGCAGCACATGCCGCGTGGGAAGCCCAGAGGTTTTTATTGTGATAGCTGATGTCCTTTTATTTGCAGGCCACCTGATCCCATCGTGATCATCCTCCTGAAGGTCATGATTGATTGATCTTATTGTCTAAAATATGATATTGTTTAAGGCATTTAATTGGTCACCTTGGTAACTGGGAAAAATATATTTATTTTATGTTGTGCCTCATGGAGTAGTGGGACTAGAGTGACAGTGCACTGCTCCAGCTTTGGTCATAACATTCTTTATACTTTATTGACTGTTACAGAAATATGGAAACAAAGTGAATAAACTTTGTTTATTCAAACCTTATCAAAGGCTCTACCCTCATCTACGTGCTTGGTCACCTTCTCAAAAAACTCAATGAGGTTTGTGAGACATGACCTGCCCTTGACAAAACCATATTGACTGTCTAAAATCAAATTGTTGCTTGCCAGATGATTATAAATCTTATCTCTTATAATCCTTTCCAAAACCTTTCCTACAACAGAAGTAAGGCTCACTGGTCTATAATTACCTGGGTCATCTCTGCTGCCCTTCTTGATCAAGGGCACACCATTTGCAATCCTCCAGTCCTCAGGTACCAAACCTGAGACAATGATGACTCAAATATCAAAGCCAAAGGCTGTGCTATCTCCTCCCTCACTTCCCAGAGAATCCTTGGATAAATCCCATCCGGCCCAGGGGACTTGTCTACTTTCACTCCTTCTAGAATTGATAACACCTGTGCGTAACTAACCTCGATCCTTTCTAGTCTAATATTTCGTACCTCATTCTTCTCCTCTGCAATATTCTCCTTTTCCTGAGAAATGTTCATTTAGCACCTTTCCAATCTCTACAGAGTCCACACTCAACTTCCCACTTCTGTCTTTGACTGGGCCTATTCCTACCTTAATCATCCTTTTATTCCTCACATACCTATAGAAAGCTTTAGGGTTCTCCTTTATTCTATTTGCTAAAGACTGCTCGTGTCCTCTCTTTGCTCTTCTTAACTCTCTCTTTAAATCCTTCCTAGATGATCTGTAACTCTCCATCGCCTCATCTGAACCATCTTGCCTCATTAACACATAAGCCTCCTTCTTCTTCTTAACAAGAGATGTAATTTCTGTAGTAAACCACGGTTCCCTTACCTTATCACTTCCTCCATGCCTGACAGGGACATACCTATCAAGGACACACAATATCTGTTCGTTAAACCAGCTCCACATTTCGATTGTCCACATCCCTTGCATTTTACCACCCCATTCTATGCATCCTAATTCTTGCCTAATTGCATTATAATTGCCCTTGCCCCATCGATAACTCTTGACCTGTGGCATGTACCTATCCCTTTCCATCGCTAAACTAAATGTAACTGAATTATGGTCACTCTCTCCAAAGTGCTCACCTACAACTAAATCAAACACCTGGCCTGGTTCATTACCAAGCACCAGATCCAGTGTGGCCTCCCCTCTTGTCGGCCCTTCGACATACTGTGTCAGGAAACCCTCCTGCACACATTGGACAAAAATTGATCCATCTGACGTATTAGAGCTATTACATTTCGAGTCAACGTTGGGGAAGTTAAAGTCCCCCATAATGATCACTCTGTTCCTTTCACTCCTACTCAGAATAACTTTGCTAATCTATTCTTCCACCTCCCTGGAACTCTGTGGAGGCCTATAAAAAACTCCAAGCAGTGTGACCTCTCCTCTCCTGTTTCTAACCTCAGCCCACACTACGTCAGTAGACGAGTCCTCATCAAAACTTCTCTCAGCCACCGTTATACTATCTTTGATTAACAAGGCCATGCCTCCACCTCTTTTACTGCCTTTCCTGCTTTTAATGAAAGATCTAAACCCTGGAACCTGCAACATCCATTCCTCACCCTGCTCTATCCATGTCTCCGAAATGGCCACAACATCGAAGTCCCAGGTACCTATCCATGCTGCAAGCTCGCCCACCTTATTTCGGATACTTCTGGCATTGAAGTAGACACACTTCAAACCAGTTTGCTGTCTGCCAGCACATTCCTGTGACCCTGAAATCCTGTCCCTGTCCTTCCCACTCTTATCCTCCTGTGCACTGCAACTACACCTCTGGTTCCCATCCCTTTGCTGAGCTAGTTTAAACCCACCTGAATAGCACCAGCAAATTTCCCACCCAGGATATTAGTGTTCCTCTGGTTCAAGTGAAGACCGTCCTGTTTGTAGAAGTCCCACCTTCCCCAGAGTGAGCCCCAATTATCCAAAAACCTGAAACCCTCCCTCCTGCACCATCCTTGCAGCCACGTGTTCAGCTGATATCTCTCCCTATTCCTTGCCCCGCTTTCACGTGGCACGGGTAACAAACCAGAGATAACAACTCTGTTTGTTCTAGCTCTCAGCTTCCACCCTAGCTTCCTGAAATCCTGCCTTACATCCCTATCCCCCTCTTTCTATCTATATCGTTGGTAGCTACATAGACAACAACTTGAGGCTGGTCACCGTCTCCCTTCAGGACCCCAAAGATATAATCCGAGACATCACGGACCCTGGCACCTGGGAGGCAACACACCAACTGCGAGTCTCGTTCGTTCCCAACAAACCTTCTATCTGAGCCTCTATCAAGTCCCCAATGACTAATGCTCTCCTCCTTTCCCTCCTTCCCTTCTGTGCAACAGGGACAGGCTCTGCGCCAGAGACCTGGGCCCCACTGCTTGTCCCTGGTAAGTCGTCCCCCTCAATGGTATCCAAACGGTATACATGTTTTTCAGGGGAATGACCACAGGGGATGCCTCCACTGACTGTTTTTGCCCCTTTCGAACAGTCACCCAGGTTTTTTCTTGCCTAGGAGTAACTACTTCCCTGTAACTCCTATCTATCACAGCCTCTGCCTCCCGAATGATCCGAAGTTCATCCAGCTCCCGCTCTAGTTCCCTAACACTGTCTTGGAGGAGTGAGAGTTGGGTGCATTTCCTGCAGATGTACTTGGATGGGACACTAATGGCATCCCTGACCTCAAACATCATGCAGGAGGAACATTGCTCTCCCTGCACTGCCATCCCTGCTAGTCCCCTAGTCACAAGGTAAAAAAGAGACGCTTACCTGATATGTCCCTAATCTTTAAGGTCAGTAAAGCCTTTGATAAGATTCCACATGGTAGGCCGATGGAGAAAATACAGAGGCATGGAATTGAGGGTGATTTAGCTGTTTGGATTAGAAACTGGCTTTCTGAAAGAAGGCAGCGAGTGTTGGTTGATGGAACATATTCAGTCTGGAGTTCAGTTACTAGTAGTGTGCCACAAGGATCTGTTTTGGGACCACTGCTGTTTGCCATTTTTATAAATGACTTAGATGCAGGCATAGATGGATGGATTAGTAAATTTGCAGATGACACTAAAGTCGGTGGAATAGTGGACAGTTTGGAAAAATGTTACTGGTTGTAGGGGGACTTGGATAAACTACAAAATTGAGCTGAGATGTGGTAAATTGAGTTCAATGCAGCTAAATGTGAGGTGATGCACTTTGGGAAGAATAACAGGAAGGCAGAATACTGGGTCAATTGGTAGATTCTTGGTACTGTGGATGTGCAGAGGGATCTTGGAGTCTATGTGCATAGATCCCTGAAAGTTCCCACCCAGTTGGATAGTGCTGTTAAGAAGTCATATGGTGTGTTAGGTTTCATTGGTAGAGGGATTGAGTTCTGGAGTCGCAATATCATGCTGCAACTATACAAAACGCTGGTGCAGCCACACTTGGAATATTGTGTACAGTTCTGGTCGCCCCATTATAGGAAGGATGTGGAGGCATTGGAAAAGGTGCAGAGGAGATTTACCAGGATGTTGCCTGGTCTGGAGGGAAGGTCTTACGAGGAAAGGCTGAGAGAATTGGGTCTGTTCTCATTGGAAAGAAGAAGGCTAAGGGGGGATTTGATAGAGACATACAAGATGATCGGAGGATTAGATAGGGTAGACAGTGAAAGACTTTTTCCTAGGATGATGATGTCAGCGTGTACGAGAGGGCATAACTACAAATTGAGGGGTGATAGATTTAAGACCAATGTCAGAGACAGGTTCTTTACGCAGAGAGTGAAAAGGGCATGGAATGCCCTACCTTCTAATGTAGTCAACTCAGCCACAATAGGGAGATTTAAACAATCCTTAGATAAGCACATGGATGGTTTTGGGATGTTGTTAGGGGAAGAGCTGAGAATAGTTCACAGGTCAGCACTACATCGAGGGCCAAAAGGCCTGTTCTGCACTGTATTGTTCTATGTTCTAAAACTTGCAGCATAGATAAGGAAGAGTTGCGTTTAGATTCCTTTGAATAGTTATCCCCAACTTCTTATTTTGTGAAACTCCCTGTATCGTATGTCAAGCAAGAGCAAGAAGTATTAGAAATGCTCAGAAAGTCGGATGACATTTATGGAAAGTAATTAAGAGTTTTGATCCACTTGCTACAGGCCCTTGCAGATGGCTAAATACTGAGATAAACCCATAAATTAACATAACGTGTCATTTGCCTCTGCCATGATTTTACAAGTGTCATGGGAGGTATTGTGTAGGCATCCTGCATGTGGCCCACCTGAGGCCCTTAGCTTGGCAATAAATACCTAAGGAGGACCTCAACTCATGTCATCTGATTTAATCATCATGGAAGAGGCCTGAACCCAAAACCTAGCCTGATGTGTGAGCCTTAAGCTGCTGCTGAGTGAAATATGGAGGGGGGCTCTAAGAAAAAAACCTTGATATAACTCCATAGATGCCGATAGCCCATCTCCAAGTCACCCTTTATTTACACATGGAGACCCCTGCCTCTGATCCAGCTCATTCAGAGCCAACTCTGAGTGTTAGGATGTCTGAGACTAGTGTTTTTATTCATCAGCCAGGGGTCCCTGACTGGACCAGATTAACAGCCCCAATCAAGGAACTCATATTCTATGAGACCCACCTGACCGACCATGTTACAATCCCTACACTCCACACCAAATGGAGGTACCAGTCTCACAGTCCACTGCTTCGTATTGACAGAACTGACAGAGAGTCATTAAACACAAAACGTAAGGCCATGGGATAAATTATAAGCGGAAAGTAAGCTTCCCACATCCCAGAACAAAATTCAGGGGTGAGCTCACATCCAGTTGATCAAATTGTCCCACTTTAATTTTTCAGCTGATGACTCTTTAATTAATAAGAAGCAGGTGTTCCCTTTGCCTCCAGCCAATCCGATACCAGCAGCCCTGTCTCACACCTACCCTAGTGGACATTGCTGGTATTGCAAGAGGCCGAGGAGACTCATCCAAACCCAGGAAAGTTCAACAACTCGTCAATGGCAGGCCCCAGCAAAGAAGGATGGATTTAGGGAAGGCAAAACAGTGGAGACTGCAAACTGGCATGGAGTTGGTGGGGGAGCAAAATGGGGACAGGGAGTGATAGAGAGGAGGACCCCTTGGCCTCTCATTGCACTGACCAGATGTCTGTGGTTTAGACTTGCTGTGATACACATTGAGTGCACCCTCTATTGTCACTCATTACATTGCAGTGGCAGAGGGATGAGTTACTTAATTAGGCATTAGTTAGCCAATTAAATATCTGAACTGGACCACAGGGTGGGCACTCATCCATATTGTGGGTGGGTAGTCTAGTGCAGGTACATTTTCTAATTCATAGGTCCACCCATCTATTCTACAGCCCATAGGTACAATACAGTACAATTCAGCTGTATTCCACCTCGGAACTCCCTGAATTGAGTAATTTAAAAATTTGTGTTTCTTATTTTAAATTTCTATCACCTGCAATAATTTGCTTTGTGACCATGCGAAACAAACTGAAAGTTTCCAAATTGCTTCTAATTTAAATGATATTGTAGTCACTACCTATAAGGTCTCTCACACACGTTCTTCTGTGAGAAATGTTGGACAGGTATTATCGTTATAGGATGAGGAGAGTTATTGTTATTGTTATTCTTATCTCTGATATTCAATGAAAAATTTTCTTTTTTTTGTATTTGTAGTTCCTCCAGTTATCAGAGTATATCCTGAAAGCCAGGCACAAGAACCTGGTGTGACTACCAGTTTAAAATGTCATGCTGATGGAATTCCATTTCCCAAAATTACCTGGCTGAAGAATGGTCTAGATATTACTTCAACATTACCTAACCAACTGGTGCTATTAGGTAGTATCTAATCTCATTAGCATCCTTTGTTTTCAAATATAGTAATAATATTTCTTTTTACACTGCACTTTGTCACATTAGAATGACATATGGCCATATGACAAACCTTTCGTAATGTTCAGAGACTGCTCAACAGGGCACATGCAACTTCTTTTCTACATTTCTGGACTTGTAATAGGCTACAGTACGCCCTTAGCTTCTTTAGTGGACTAAGAGCTGTTCAGTACTAGTTTTATTCAAGTCTTTAAATTACCCATGATTGTTTCTGATTTCCTCTGCAGCGTCACAGGAAACCCAGGATGCATTACAGATATGGAAATAAAATGTAAAACTTAGTGCCAAGATCAGATGGAAACCTTGGAGGGAAGATCACAGGGACCAGGGGTGCTATTTTCTCTGGCTAAGATTCTCTTATTTGTTCCACTAAAGCATTCTTCAAGACTGCAGCAATGAGACATTTGGTTGGTGGCTTCCCCAAATAGCAGGGAGTCACCATACTATTGGCAAAATGCTTCTAACACTGCAATTACATGAACTGGCTTCCTGCATCCACCAAGCGGGCAACCTTTCCATGTCTGCTCCTGCCAAACAGACTCCCTGTGATTTCACCAGACCCCCACACCACCATCCCTACTTCTGAAGGCCTGGTAAAATCCTTGCAATTTTGTAGCAAGGCATCAAAATGGGTTGTTCAGTGTCTAGATGCATCAGCAGATATAAGTTGAATCTGCCTTGTACATTTGTCTGCAACGGATGAGTTTTTTGCTCTAATAGTGAGACTGTGTACAAACAGGTCAACCAGAACATCTGAATTGTGACTGGTCTATGTTAGGGGAAATTCTTTGTTCCTCTGATTCACCTCTCTCTTTTGTAATATATTTCTTGGAAACAGTTTGTGAAACATAGGAGCATTAAAAATGCAGGCACTAGATTAAGACAACTTTGTTGTAATTATGATTTGGAGATGCTGGTGTTGGACTGGGGTGTACAAAGTTAAAAATCACACAACACCAAGTTATAGTCCAACAGGTTTAATTGGAAACACACTAGCTCCGAAAGCTAGTGTGCTTCCAATTAAACCTGTTGGACTATAACCTGGTGCTGTGTGATTTTTAACTTTGTTGTAATTAATTATGATAACAGAATAAAGTTCTGTGATGCAACAGCTTTAAAGGTTTGTTTGGGAAACTCATCTGAAAGGCAGTTGTGTTATCCAGGGTACTATAAACTATATTCTGGAGAAAAGCATTGCATTGCAGTGTGTTTAATGGTACAATGCAGCTGTATTTTATCATTCAATGCATCAACAGCTTGGTCATAGAAGTTCCCTAAGGTCAATAATTGGATTCCATGTTCTTGTGAGAAGAGGAAATAGGAAGAAGACAGTTCAAATTTCAGATAGTGTACCTCCCAGTGGCTAGTTTAATAGCAAACTATAACCAAGGCACCCACCCATTCTTCACATTGTAGAAAATATTGCAGTGAGAATCAGACCAGCAAAATGAAAGCAAAAATGTCTCTCTAAAATGGCAGTAGTTACGAATGAATAATGGGTAATAATAATTGACTGAACTGTTTTAATGGATTACTGACTTCTGACAATGTAAGGAGCTGAATTAATATTGATTGACATGATCATTAACCCAGCGTGTTTCAGTTTCGGCTATGTATTGCAGTCAGCTTGTAACATTGGCATCAGCAACTCCCCTAGGCCTAGCATTCAATAAAGGCAGCACACCAAACAAAGGATGGAGGTGAGAAAAGATAGAATGCCTAAAATAATTCCAATTTTTTTTGATATTTAAATTGTGATCTCAATGTGAGACTGCCACTTTTAAAGACAATTTAAAATTCTAATTCCTTAACTTCTGTCCGACCCTCATCCCTCCCGATCTGTGGAATTTTCTCCAAACCTATAAACTTCCAAGGTCTTTGCATTAATCCAGTTCGAATGTTTTGCATCCCCAGCTTTCAACGCTCCACCACTCAGGATGATGGCATCAGCAACATTTTTTTATATGAATGCTAAATTCTGGTATTTTCTACCTAAACCTCTCCAACTTTCTACTTCTCTCCTCCTTTTAAGAAATAGCTTAAAATCTACTTATTTGATTGAGCTTTTCATCCCCCGTCTTAGTATTTTAATATTTCCTTATGTGACTCGGTATGAAATTTTGTTTGATCATTGCTTCTGTGAGATGCCTTGACAATATTAAATGGAAGTTGTCGTTATGTCTAAGTCTCTGATCAATGAGTATCAATTAATAATTACTTTGTTTTGTGCATTCTTGTTTGTGTTCCGTGTTTCTATAGCAAATGGAGGTGAAATTCACATTAACAGTGTGCGTTATGAAGATACAGGGGCATACACTTGCATTGCAAAGAACGATGCAGGAGTTGATGAAGATATCTCATCGCTTTTTGTCGAAGATTCAGCTCGAAAGACTCGTATGTCCAAAATGCATTAAACCACTTTTTATTGAATTCTGAGCTAATTCTCTGCACAAACAAAGGTGGAAATAACACAGAATCTTGATCATATTGATTGTTACCATGAGTGACTTGAGTATCATAGTGAGTTAGAACACAGCTCTATTCTTTCCAGTATGCTGGTTGAAAGCCTTCTGTCTCTGCTTGAAATGAATTTAGAAATATTTCTCTGATCATGAGTCCACAGGATCAATTGATATAAAATTAGAGTTGTCAGTCCCAACTAGAGATAATTTAAAAGAGCTGATAGAGGCATCGCAAAGCGGTATGTAGCACAGTGGGATATATAGAATTTCAAAGCTGATGGTGTATGAGCTTACCAAACAAAACAACTCGACATCAAAGTTTTTTTTACAAATTTGAATTTAACAGGTTCAGAGGAATATAATCACTACCACTAACACAATAAATTAAGGAAAAGAAAGTCTTGGCAAGCTGAAAGTCAGAGTCACAGAGTCTAAACTTCTGACTCCATGGGCATTCCTAATAGAGACTTGCATGATGTGGGCAATGCCGAGATTTGTGGCATCGTCTGGCAAGGTCCAACCTGACGTCAGGAGCAACTGGCTCCATCTTTCATGTATCTGCAGAGAGGCGTGGCGAGTTTCTCACTCGGCAGTAATGAGTTGCCAATTAAGTGGATTATTGTTTGTTAAACAGCTTATTAATGCCTCAGCTTGCCTCAGTTATGTTCATTTTACTAAGTGCACTGAACAAACTAGACATCAAGAATTCTTGACATGGAAATCAGAGTGGGTAGCTAGTAATGCCAGCTCACTGCTGTTTAGAAAACACAGATCTGCATTGCAGGGCGCACTGGAAACTAGCACTAAAGGCTGCTGCAAAGAGATGTTGCAAACAAAGATTGGATTCGATCAGGCTATATCTTCGAGCTGCTTGCTTGCTCTCATAGCTTTTGCTCACTTACAACCTACCCGCATGCTAATCAGCTTTCTAGTTGCGTTGGCATGCTGTGCCAATTAGCACAGTCATGTAACCAGGTACCCTGTCTTGCTGGCCAATAGTGTTTGGTTAAGAAGGGCAGATATCTTTTTGTATGCTAGGTCAATCTCACATTTTGTGCCAGCTGCTGACACAGTAAATACACTGCATGTGCAGCAAGCAAGCAAGCCATCTCTCAAAGTCTCAGGGGAGTAGACCTTACTGATGTGCGTGGAGGCACCTGTCAGTCAGGACGTTCTGGTATCGTAGGTCAACGGCAGTCTCCTTTACAAGTCCAAGGGATTGGCGACAGTCAGGTAACCAGTTGGGGTGTTTTGGGTCAGGGCTCCATGCTCTGTTGTCTGGGCAGTGGTTCATGGTAAGTCCTGTGGTTTCACAGATGCCAGTCTGGGGAGAGTAAGACTATAGCACTGCGGAGATGTACAGGCATCAGTCAGTGGTCTGGGCGCTTCTCACCCAGGGATGTCTGGTTAGTTCGCTCAAGGAGTTCGACCACTATTAGTCTGTCAGGTCAATGCAGATAAACTAAAGAGAAAGAGTGTTTGGGTCATGGCGATGCTTCAGAGCCTGTTCATTGGGATTGGGGGCTGCAGGCTGAGAGCAAAGGTAGATAACAGTTGTGAAGTGGAAGCTGCATTTGTAAGGGGAGGAATATTGGGAAGCAGAATTGTGATCAGTATTCCAGGAACTGCGTTTGGTAAGGTAGCAATAGTACTGGATGAATGGGATGCCGTAGAAGTATGGCAGGATGTTTGGTAAGATGTGGCAAGAAACCTCATTAGATCTTGTAGCAAAAAGCCCTCCAAAGGCCAATGCAACAGGGACTGAGCCATGCAAACATAAGATGTAGCCCATTACCTCGAAACAGAGATTGTGCTAAATGACAAAGCAAATCAAAAGTAATACGAACCTTGAATTTTCAGCTGAGGAAACAAAGCACAAATGCACGGCAGAGATGCTGTGAGCATCCAGGTAGGGGCAAAGCGAGTGAGTGATATTATTGTGAGCAAACAGTCCAGAAATGCATCCTGGTCCAATCCCTGAGCTGGGTTCATGTCCCTGAGTGCACAGTGTCCTTGCTGCAACATTGTAGTGATCATCGCCAGTACAACCTTTGGTGCAGCATTGAAGTGCACAAGCATCCTGTAAATGGATTGGAGGTGTACCACGAGGGTTCTTAGAGGTTGGCATGTGGCCAATGCCGAAGGAGTACACCCTGAAAGGTTAGTGCTTGGTGTCCAACATGGTGGTCATTCAGAGTAGGTGGTGAGCCGAATCTGGATCAGTGGTGCTGGAAGAGCACAGCAATTCAGGCAGCATCCGAGGACAGGCAAAATCGACGTGAGCTGAATCTGTCAGGTGATCACTCTGGACTCCATGTCAAGTTTTCTTGATGTCTAATATGTTCACTGAGATCGTTAAGATGGATATGATTAGTCAGGTTGTCAATGAGGTATTTGGTAAGCAATGATGCTCTGTAACTGCCAACACCTGCCGAATGAGGAACTCACCAGACATCTTCTGAAAAGCATTAAAGAATGGAGCAAAATGCTCCTAACATTAAGGGGGGCCTCAGCATCCACTGATTCTGGCACAAGTTCATAGAAAGGCTTGGAAATGTTGAAGAAAGAAGCTAGAGTAGGCCATTTGGCCCTTCAAACATATTCTGCTATCCAATATGATCATGGCTAATCATCCAACTCAGTACCCTATTCCTGCTTTCTCCCCATACCCCTTGATTCCTTTAGCTCAAAGAACTATACCTAACTCCTTCTTGAAAAATTCTGTTTTGGCCTTAACTGCTTTCTGTGGCAGAGAACTCCATAAGGTCATCACTGTCTCGGTGAAAAAGGTTCTCCTCATCTCAGTCCTAATTGCCTATCCTTTACCTTAAATTGTGACCCTTGGTTCTGGACTCATGATCATTGGGAACATTCATCTGCATTTAAACTGTCCTTCCTTCTTGATGAAGGGCTTATGCCCGTAACGTCGACTTTCCTGCTCCTCAGATGCTGCCTGACCGGCTGTGCTTTTCCAGCACCACACTCTTCGACTTTGATCTCCAGCATCTGCTGTCCTCACTTTCTCCTGTCTTCATAAGTCAGTACTACCATCCCAGGAATTAGTCTGGTAAACATTTGTTGCACTCTGTCCATAGCCAGAATGTCTCTGCTCAGAGAAGGAGACTGAAACTGCACATAGTACTCCAAGTGTACTCTCATAGGCCTAATGCAACTACAGCAAAACATCCCAGCTCCTTACTCAAATCCTCTCACTATGAAGGCTACATACCATCTATCTTCTCCACCACTAAATGCTTACTTTCTGTGACTGATGTACAAGCCAACTACCACATTTCACTCCCTAATAGGGTAAATAGGAGGATTAGTGGCAGAAGAGCCATCTGGCTTTAAAAGAAAACTCCCTACCAAATTCAAGAATGAGGTTTGACCTGAAGCTGATAATGAGCATTGTGCCTATCCCACATGGCATGAGAAAAAGTTAGTTGTCTCAATAAACTCCCAAACTTTATGTTATATTTTATATAAGTTGACTTTAAGGGTCAGAGACAAAATTATACTATTTGACCCAAGAAATCACATCGTGATGATAAAAAGTGGCATTCAAAGCTAAGGCTGTGACAGCTGGTTAGTGTCTATCAGACGGCACTGAAATCAGGCAGTCATGAAAATAATTTCTCCTCATGGTAAATCCTCCTCATCTACCTGAGTTCGGTGATGCAGTTACAACTACAATCAAGATTAGTGTTACAACCCATATTGAAGCATAAAAACCTCAAAAGAGACACAACATTTCGGGAGTACTCTCTCTCTCTTTAAAAAAGAGCCACAACTGGGCTAACTTAAAATAAAGGAAGTTTACAAGTATAAAGGGCAGATCCCATTTAATAAAGTACAGGAAGAAAATGCCAAAACTTCTGCTTTCTATAAAAGCCTTAGCTGTGTCCTATCATCAGATTTCACCATCTTGCCTTCTAAAATAGTGCATAAACAAACAAAAAAAGTATACATGAAGCCATCACCTCTTTTTTGGTGAGAATTCCACCGAGAGATTCAAGTTACTATTTTTAAAATGATGCACAAACCAACAAAAAAAAATGCCATACCAATTTGTTTGAAAAAATAAACAGAAAACATTACATTACTCTGCAGATTTTTATACTGTCTTTTAAAGTGTGTGAAAACGTGTGGCATTAGCAAAGCACAGCCGGTCAGGCAGCATCCGAGGAGCAGGAAAATCAACGTTTTGGGCATAAGCCCCTCTCCAGGGATAGATGAGTGTGACAGAGATAAAAAAACAAATATCTCGCATGGATTGGCAAGCCATTGACATTCTGTCAAAGCTTCCATTATTTAGGATTAAGCTTCAGTTCCTGGGTCAATACACAACTGTTGAAGAAGACAGGCAATCAAACTCCTTAATTAGAAACAGAAAGAGCTGGAGAAACTCAACAGATCTGGCAGCATCTGTGAAGAGGGAAGCAAAGTTCATGTTTCAAGTCCAATTTAATATTTCATTGGACCTTCAGGATTTATTCAATGCTTTCTGTTTTTATTTCAGATCTTGCATTTCAGTCAAATTTCATATACCTTTGGGAAAAGAAGAATTTAAAAGAGTTAAATCCTTTGTTATTTCTAATGATGACAGTAAAGATCCTGACAAAACTTTTCTGATTTTCGTAGACAAGCTTAAGTTTCAGTCAACAACCAAGTAAAATATTTGATTAATTTGTTGGCAAGTGTTGTTGGCAAAAGTGTACAATGTAATTTAATCAACTCAAATTTAGCTGAAAGGCTAATGGAAATGGTCATTTTCTTTCCACCTATTAATTCCTTCAGAAAAGCACTTCTATACAAACTTAAAGATTATACTAATAAAGTATTGCTTGAAGAACAGGACTCAGTTGAAGCAAATGTGGCTAGCTAGCAACTGCTTCAAGTGCTTTACTTGACAAAAACTATTGTGCCAATCAACAGCTTCAACAGACCATCCAAATCTTATATGTCATGTGGCTTGTCTCATACCACCAATTCAGTGCCTAGCATTTCATGACATATGCAAGATATATTCTAAAAGAAGTCATTGAACTAAAACATGCAAGGAATCTAATTACCTTAGGAAACCCAAAGTCCAACACAATTCTCCATGTCAGCAAGTGAAAAAGAGTCAGCCAACCATGGTACATTAGAAGCAATTTCTTGACAATGGAAAGATAGGGAAGGTTCAGAGTGGAGTTGATACGTACAAACCAGAAAAGCAAATAGAGTTTGAGAAGAGCCCAACACAATTTTTCACAATTCTATCCATCATATTAACGCAATCGAAGAAGTAACTGCAACTTCACAGACCGAGGCAGACAATTTGATACATCGACACCATGAGAAAAACGTTTATCCCTATCCAAAGGATATACGCCTAAAGGAACGGCCAACTTTCAGTTAATGCTAATATTGACACTGGTGCAACTACAAGCATAATCTGGTCATTCAGAAATGACCTAGGACACTCAAGGAATTTAATCTTCAAAGACAAATAGCAAATCTATAAGCATTAAATCAAGAGATGCTAAAGCATATTCATATAGATCACAAGGTGCAGAAAACAAGTGTTTATAATGACAATTACTTGCAGCACACCTACGGACATTGATCAACTAATCAAGTTACGTGAAACCTCAACTCCATCAATTTCAACAATCAAGAGATTCTCTCCCTGCATGATACACCTTCCAAGTCATGGTGCACAATTGCCACTGATATTTTTCATGTCCATGGATTTGATTACATTCTGATGACTGACTACACGAAATCCCCTTTTGTGCGACAAATCAAAGATACCATGAGCTCATCAGTTCTGGACACATTGACAGTTGCCATCAGTATGCTTGTTATTTCACAAGAATTTTATCTGACAATGCTTTGCAGTACACTAGCGCATTGTTCCAAGATACAACACTTTCTCACTACTCACAGTCGAAGGTTTCACAGAAGGCACTGCCCATACTGTAAAATGCATGATAATTAAATGTAAATTGACTTGCCGAAATGTTCAGAGAGCAAAGTTAGATCCATGTGTGTTTTTGGAAGCATCTCTTCTGTTCCTGATGGAGTATCAATGTTAAGTACAGTGACCTAACTGATACCTCTTTATCAATTTACACTCGTCAATTCTCTCAACTACTCTCTTCACCAAGAATTTTCTCCTTGGTGAAGGTGCAACTTGAATACACCAGCCCTGCATCAACCTTCCACTTCCATAAATGTATCCCCTCCTTAGATTCATAATAATTTCCAATCTTTGTTTTCTGAACTTTTCACAATTTATACATCGGAAAATACTTTTCAAATTCCATTTATTTTTGCTGCTGGGCTCTTCTCAAACTCTCTATTTGCTTCTCTGGTTTGTATTTTTCAATTCCACTCTGAACCTTCCCTACCTTTCCATTGTCAAGAAATTGCATCAGACGTACAATGTCCCCGATATCACTACAACAATTCGTGGATGTGTCCTGAACCACCAGAAGGATACACAAACAGAAATGGTGGCATATGGGTGCGCAGTCTGGCAGAAGCGGAACATGGAGTCTTCCACATTGACTGCACACCCCATATAGTCTCATTGCGTGACATCAAGAGTGGACAAGGAAGTCTACCACTGTTTACCACCTACTGCTCTCCTTCAGCTAATGAATCAATATCATTGCACAATGAATGTCATTTATAAGAAGCAAGGGTGGCAGAGCACGGAGTGTACTCTGGTTGTGGAATTTCAATGTCCATCACTTAGAGTGGCTTAGCAGCTGGCTGAGTCCAACAGGACAGAGTGATAGACTGGGTCAATGGCAGGTGATGAGGGAAACAAGAGGGGAAATCCTACCTAAAGGGTTCTCACCAATCTACTTAACACATATGCATCATTCCATGATAGGATTGGTAGGACTGACCACTGCACAGCCCTTGTGTAGACAAGGTCCCCTCTTCACAAACAGGATATTGTCCATTGTTCTGTGTGGCACCACTGCCATACTAAATAGGACAGACTTTGGAATAGATCTAGCAACACAAAAACTGGGCATTCATGCAGTGCTTTGGACCATCAGCAACTGCAGAATGTATTCAACCACAATCTGTAACTTCATGACCTTACAGATCCCACCAAAGAGTGTAGAAGGGAATGTCAGAAACCGCATCAGGCATACATAAAAATGAAGTGTCAGCTGGTGAAATTACAACACAAGATTTTTTTTGTGTGTGTAAAAGCAGCATGGAATTGGGGGCACAGGGGGTGGTGGAGAAGATAAACATTTCCGCATCCAACAGACTGGATGTCACATCCAGTCATCAATGGTGTTGGACATTAAACAACTCACTGGAGGTAGAGGGTCCACAAATAGCTCCATCCTCAGTGATGGTGGAGTCCAGTGCATCAGTGCACAAGACAAGGTGTTTTCATCTAACTTCAGCCAGAAGTATCAAATGGATGATCCATCCCACCCTCCTCCTGCTATCTCCAACATCACAGATGTCAATACTTAACCAATTTAATTCACCATGCAAGATATACAGTCATTGAATCATACAGCACAGAAACAGGCCCTTTGGTCCAACAAGTCCATGCCAAATACAATCCCAAACCAAACTAGTCCTAGCTGGCCCATATCCCTCCAAACCTTTCCTTTTCATGTATCAACCCAAATGTCTTTTAAATATTGTAATTGTACCTGCATCCACCACTTTCTCAGGAAGATCATTCCACACACGAACTACCCTCTATGCAAAAAAAAATTGCTTTTTAGGTCTTTTTAAAATCTCTCTCCTCTCACCTTAAAAATGTGCCCCTGGTTTTGAAATCCCCCATCCTAGGAAAAAGACAACTCCCAGTAACTCCATTGATACCTCTCATTATTTTATAAACTTCTGTGAGATCATCTCCCAATCTCCAGTTTAAAAAGTCCCAGACTATCCAGACTTTCTTTATAACTCAGACTTTGCATACCCAGCAACATCCTGAGAAATCTCTTCTGAAACCTCTCCATCTTGATCATATCCTTCCTATAACTGGATGACCAGAACTGGACACAGTATTCCAGAAGAGGTTTCATCTCAACATGTCTTCCCAACTCCTATACAGGTCGTTCTGCTGTAATGCATGTTTTGTTAATGTGAATTCAAAATAACCTGATTGATGGACTGTTTACATTGTTTCTAAAGTGCAAACTTTTAAACTTACATTGCCAACACTTTTAGTGCTGCTTCTAAAGGCCGATTTTTCTATAATGCAGGGTTGCACAGAGAAGAACTGTCTATACTCAAAGGACTGAACAATAAAGGCAAATGTGCCAAACACGTTTTTAACCACCTATCCATACGTGATGCAAACTTCAAAGAATTATGTATCTGGATAGGTCCCCCTGTTCTACAACACTACAAGGCCGTACCATTAATTATATAAGCCCTATCTTTATTTGTTGTACCAAAATCAAGGGCAATTTGGAATGGACAATAAGTGCTAACCTAGCCAGCAGGGACAAATCTCATCAATGATTTTTTAAAAAATGTTTCCCTCTTTGACCAACCTTTGGTCACATTTCCTGATGCTTGTTCCTTTGGTTCAGAATTCTTTTTTTCTCCAATTACACCTCTTTGATGTGCTTTAGGACATCTTTGCACATTTACAGTGTTATATAACTTCATGTTGTTGTTAATATTAAATTGAGTAACTCAGTGGAGTTAACACTAATCCAGTTGGTCAGATGCTATATTCACAAGTTACCAGGTTTGCAGAAAATTCCAATAAATAGAGCGAACGTTTTTTCTACATATGTGAGAAAATCTAGAAAAATGAAATTTTAAACTCATAATTAAAACAAAGTGCCAGTTATGTTTTTATATATTATGTTACAGCTCTGTATATTGCTTTTGTGTCCTTGCTGTGTGTTATGCCTCTAGGCTTTTCATTTAACTTTGGCTGCAGTAGAATTTAATTAAAGAGTGTTTTATGAGATAAATTATTATATGACTTATAGCTTCCTCATGGTAAATTGCAATTGCTTTTTTTTGACACCCTTAATTTTATCTCAGTCAAAAATTTCCTTTGAATTATTTTTAAGCAGTTGCTAGGACAATGCTATTAAAAGACAGGAAAGTGTGAAAGGAAGGCCATCTACAACTTTTACTTTCTTAAATACCTGAGATGTAGAGATTAAATTGAAACAAAATAGGATCAATATGAGTCTTATAATGTAGAACACAAGCAAGCTGATTACAGAAGCTATAAAGAAGAACTAAAAATGGGTGGGTGGCAATAAAAATGCCAATTGATTAGTGGATGACTTCAAAAGGATCACAGAAATACTTAATGTACATAAATCATAAAATATACAGTCAGAGAAAAGCTGGATCAATTCCGCACCAAGCAGGATTTTTTTCTAGCGGAGGCAGAAGGCATGGCCGAGGTATTAAATAAGTAATGCATCAATAAAGGAGCATTGTGGGTCTACCTGCTACACGTAGATTCCAACTACTTAAGAATGCAGCTCACCATGTCCTTCTCATAGGCAAAAAAAGGACAGGCAATAAATGCTGGCCCAGACCGCAATGCTCACTTCCCATGAGTGAATAATAAACAAAGTAGAGGATACTACTAAAGTCACGGTAAAAGACAAAGTACTTAAAAGTTTGCAGAGCTCAAAGTAGAAAAGTCAGCTGAACTGAATAAGCAATATCCTAGATTGCTAAAAGAAGAGAACGCAGGGGAAGTGACAAAAGTTGTCTAAGCAAGAGAAAGTAATTAGTGAATGCTTTTTTAGAGCGTAATAGATATATAATGATATAACCCAGGTGTTAGTATTTAGATTACATTAGACTCCCTACAGTGTGGAAACAGCCCTTCAGCCCAACTAGCCCACACTGACCTTCCAAAGAGTAACCCACCCAGACCCATTTCCATCTGACTAATGCACCTAACACGCTGGGCAACTTACCATGGTCAATTTTAATGACCTCCATATCTTTGGACTGTGGGAAGAAACCCACACAGACACAGGGAATATGTGTAAACACCACACAGTCACCTGAGGCTGGAATCGAACCTGAGATCCTGGTGCTGTGAGGCAGCAGTGCTAGCCACTGAGCCACCATGCCGTAGTATTAGAATGACTGTTATATTTTGTGTATAGTGATGTGGATATAGAGTCAAAATTTCAAAGTTTACAGTAGTCGCAAAAGTCAGAAATGTAGTGTGATTGTGATAGTCATCAGAAGAACATAAGCAAGTTAATGGCAGTGTGGACATTTAGGAGTTTAATGTGGAGAAATGAGAAATCATGCACTGATAAAAAGAAGAGCAGCAATATGACGAAATGGTACACTATGAACAGGAATATAAGACCAGAGAAAGCAGGGGGTGTTATGAACACAAAAGTTTGAAGAATGTAGGAAAAGAAGGCTATTAATAAATTTATGGTTTTATACTGCTAAAGCCCCAGCTATAGTGTTTTGCTAAATTCTGCATTATTTAGAAAGGATGTTAATCCCTCAGATAGAATGTAGAGGAGATTTACAGGAGAGATGCCTGAACTGTGTGTGTAGAATTTAAGATTCTTGGAGAAATTAGAAAAGCTGGAGTTCTTCCCAGATGAAAATAGATTAAGGAGAAAGATTCAAAATTAGAATAATGTTTCCCATGACAAAGAGCCAGTAACCAGAGAATAGAGATTTAAGATAGTTGACTCTCTTAAAGAGCCAACATGGGATATTGGGTTGAATGATCTTCTTTTGTGCTGCATCATTCTATAATATTGAGAATGGTAGAATTAATTTGATACATTTTCATTGCAAGAGGGAACATTTAGGCTCATTTGACATTTTCAAAAAAGCATGAAAGGAGACTTTCGTTCCATCAGTCTGGGCTGAATTTTAATTGAGGTTCCAGTGTTGGGGTAATTTGCATTACCCAAATCCCACTTCTTTCTAATTTTCATGAGTATTTCATTATTTGCTTCACATGGTTAAAGATGTTCCATCTTCATGAAAATGCATTTCACAAATTTTAGAAAGGGCCAAAGAAAACTGTGCATCATTTTTATAATCGTATCATCACACATAGTGACACAAGTTGTATCAATGTGATTCATGTCATCATGGCTTTTAGACTGAAATAAGACAAGATTTTTCATGAAGATGTTATCTCTTTTTGTAAAATAATTAATATTTCTGTTTCTTCACATCTTGTAAATTATCTTTTTTGTCGTGTTTCCTCACAGTCTGATAATCTGGCTTTTATAAAACTCTTTGAAGATTGACAATGGCTCCAATAGTCTGACTCTAGACTACAAACTCCAAGGCAGTCTATTTATTATCCTCTGGCTGAACATTTCATTTCCAATAAAATCAAAAGAATTTGACCAACAAAAGTCAATTACCTGAAACTTTATGGCAATTTTATATTAATACTGTGAACATTTGAGAATGATTTATAAGGCTTTAATTTCACTGAAGTTGTGAATAATTCAGTAGCATGTCTTAGAGTCACAGAGTCTCTTATGTACAGCATGGAAACAGATCCTTAAGTCCAATTTGTTCATGCTGACCAGTTATCATAAACTAATCTAGTTCCATTTGCCAGCACATGGCTCACATCCTTCTAAACCCTTCCCATTCATTGCCCATCCAGATGCTTTTTAAATGCTGTAATTGTACCAGCCTCCACCACTTCCTCTGGCAGCTACCCTCTTGAAACACTGAAATGAATTATAACCTTTAAATCACCTTTGTGTCTCTCTGTTTTAAAATACCATACAATAAAAAACATTGTAGGTAGTTTCTCCATAGGTAGAAACTTCATGTATGGGTAGTTTTCTGTCCCCTTTGTTCACTCAGCAATGACGAACTTGCAATTCAGAAATAAAGTAAGACTACATTTATATAGCCTTTTAGAACCACCAGGCTCCTCTCAGTGCTTTACCAGTCAATAAAGTATTTTTGAATAAAGTCTCTGTAGTAATGTAGGATTTCAGTTTTGTAATTATCAGCAGATATGGATAGAAAGAAAGTATAGCAATAATAGTTGCTAAAAAAGAAGCTAATGAATAGATATGTTGCTATTTATTGCAATGAGTATATAAATAGACTTGTTGCCTATAGACATCTATCATTTGGGACCTGATTTTCTTAGTTACTATATGATACATTTTTCAAATCAGACCCTTGCATCACAGACCAACTCAACTTACACTTCATACTCCATCCACGCTATTGTGAACTGAGAGTTTATCGGAAACCATGTGACCCCAAGAACTCGAACAATACCTAACACCTAACTGGCGACATGCAGCACCTTCTTTCACAATGCTTATAATTAAAGTATGATTTAACATGCACACCTACATTTCAGATACATTTGTTAAAAGGTCGTTGTAATAACGTTGGTTCAGATAAAATGGACTTAAGCCACGTCACTATAGTGAGCAATGCTGTTGAAAATAACTTCCAAGATAAGCAGTTTTGGAGGAAGAATTGCCACCACTGTGATCATTATTGATATCTCGATCCAGCTGAAAAGAATTTTAGTATACAATAATGAACCCACTTCCATTTTCCACTTCTCCCCTCCAGTGAATGGAAGATAAGAGGAGAATTAAACAATTGGAGAAAGGGGTTACAAACAAAATTAAATGTATTTATGGTTAAAATTAGTCTTTTTACTGAATATATATATATGAATATGAGCAGTTTTGCATGTGTGAATTAAATAAAATTTTTGACATATTTTTCCCTTTTTTTTTAAATCAATTTCTGGCTTTCTCCAATCTCTGATGCTGCAGTTGCAAACATACTGTGGCGAGAGGAAGGTACTGCAGTGCATTGTTGTGTTGTAGTGATCATGTGCTTGTCCACTGTTTGTAACACAATTTATTACTTATAATAACAGGTCCTTCTCCATACTGTGCCTCTAAGTCTAATATTCCCACTACCTCTGAGACAGGCTGTATTTTTTGAGAGCATCATCACAATATGACTTACTCTTTTCAAAGTACAAACCAAGAAACTCCAGACTATCTTAAGTCTGCTAACAATGGAACACCTTCCAATAGAATTTTATGATCCCCAGATAATAAATAAAATGATTAAAACATTCTCTGTTTGTCTATACATTGATTCTGACATGATAATTGGATACTGTTTACAGTATAATTAAGTTTTCGCAGCTTTTTTGAAGGAAGAGCCACACATGTTTTTAACATAGTATTATGTAAGAAGTTAAAAATCACACAACACCAGGTTATAGTCCAACAGGTTTAATTGGAAGCACACCAGCTTTCAGAGCGACGCTCCTTCATCAGGTGATTGTGACATTCGGAGCGTCGTTCCGAAAGCTAGTGTGCTTCCAATTAAACCTGTTGGACTATAACCTGGTGTTGTGTGATTTTTAACTTTGTACGCCCCAGTCCAACACCGGCATCTCCGTATTATGTAAGAGGTCTTGTGGTTTATTAGGTGGTATCTGTGCTTCTGAGCCAGTTCATGTTCAAATCTCCACCAGTTGGTGGCTGCAGAACTATTCTCAACAGCCTAATGATGTGGCTCCACAGCCTAATAATCTTCCCAACTACTTCCCCACAATTCCCTAAAACGGAAAATGTCTGTACTAAAGAAACATCATTATGTGCAATTGACACAGTAATCATCCTTATAATATCATTGTATGCTTGCAGATAACCAAAGGTTTGCCAAATTCTTCAGAAACTATTTCCATTTAATTCAAAGTCTTTGGAGCTTAGAGTGTTCATACCATGTTCGCAGTCTGATTGGTGTTGTAGGCATCACCATTTGTGTCCTAGTACAACACGTCTAGAGAAAATAAAAAGAAGCATTTAGCTTTCAAATGTGGTCCCTGACCTTTACTGTTAACTGATGTCACCCGGGGCTGGGACAGGGTTTGTACAATGTTTCAATGGCCCAAACAACTGAAGAAAATAAAATCAATCAGGGTTTCTGATCCATCTCCCCAAATGGTGTTGTTCTTGGACAAGTAAATGCAAGTGTGGGACAAGTTGGCTGTAATATCATTCTCATAGAAAACAGTGTGCCTTCTTATCATACCCAGAAAAGCATTACTAATGTTAATAACTATGGATTTTTTCTCTTGCCATACATCTAAAGACAAAAACAACCACTTGTCAGACCTTGACTGCCATGGATGAGATCATGATTTGGAGATGCCGGTGTTGGACTGGGGTGTACAAAGTTAAAAATCACACAACACCAGGTTATAATCCAACAGGTTTAATTGGAAGCACACTAGCTTTCGGAGCGACGCTCCTTCATCAGGTGATTGTGACAATCACCTGATGAAGGAGCATCGCTCCGAAAGCTAGTCTGCTTCCAATTAAACCTGTTGGACTATAACCTGGTGTGTGATTTTTAACTATGGATGAGATCAGCTAACTATGTGCCTAGTGAATCAGGGGACATAAATGTTTTGTAGTTAATTATTTGTGTCCTATTGTATCTTAAGCTCTTCAAGGAGTTTCATTGGATTTACATATTTCCTGTCACTGTGACAGTCACTTAATGATTTTGTTTTAACTATAAAGTGCTGGAGAAATTGTCTGAAGGATTTTTTTGCCAAATTCAAAGAATCAAGAATGAATTCTGATTAAAACTTTTTTTGATTTAGAAATACACATCTGGCACTTACATTGTAGTAAGTCATTGTAGAAAGCAAGTTTTAAAAATAAATTTATTTCATAGAAGATATTAATTTTTTGGTTCCCATACTTCCTGGGCATTGAAGGTGTGGTAAATTTCCAGGATTATTGAAAGTGAAAAATATATTTTAAGGAAATGCTGATAAAACTTTTTCTAATAAAAATGCAAGACATGAGTTTTTATAATTAAGAATAAGCAACAGAAAAATACTATAATTCTGTACAGAATGAATATATAATTATCTGAGTATATTATGCAATATTACAGCTTAGTTATATTGTGTGACAGTAAATATGTATTACACAATGCATATATTACATAAGATCAGTTTGTATTAACAGTAATCATTCCATAAATATATATAAAACAATAAGTTAGAGTTCTGAATTCCCAAATCTAGTCACATATGTTTGTTATAATAAAAATATATTATGTGGACAATACAAGTTATTTGCAGAATTTAATATTAATCTACTCATAATGCCTTTTTCTTCATATAGTATGGTTAATAGATAAGCCATAAATTTTTTTGGATTGCAACTAACTAACCTTGATAAGTAAACCTTTTCCTTCCCCATCCCTAATGAAAGATAAATTGCAAAATTAAGGTTAAACTGTTGAAGATTGAAAAGGTTAATGTCAGAATAATGCATTCTGACTGCAAAGCATGCAGCCATTTGTTGTGTCTAATAAAAGGAGGACTCCAAACTAAAGGTCAGTATTTGGTCACCTGTGTTGTATATAGTCAACTGAGCATTGTCACAATAAGCAGGAGCAGCCAACACTTCAGTTGCTAACTCTTACCATTTCTTCAGTGAAAATGTCTAATTGACCATTATTTCACAGGTTATTCATATATTTCCTTGCGTCTGATTATATCCATCTATTTCCCCAAGTTTCTTCAAATTAAAAAGTTTACTTTTACACTAAACAGTCCTCATAGAACAATCTTATACAATTTAAGTCTGCCAGTGCAGAGCTGTATGTGATAGAAGAACAAAGCAGAAACTTCGATTTGGAGGTCAGAAAGTTTGTACTACAGTGTGGAGAGCTTTCTATCCACCACATCATGTGGTTAATGAACCAGATATGCTGAACTCTGTACCTCAATTACCAGTATCTATCTCCTTTTCATGAAACACTACATCATAAGATAAATGCCCCAAAATACATAGTACAGAACTAGGACATAGTATGTCCAATATATGGATTGTGAAATATAAAGTCAATGTAAAAATACTTAATGCATTTGTTTTAATGCTGTAAAAAAGGGTTAAACTATCAGATGCTCAATATGACAAATCATACGTTCCTAAAGCCTGTCGTTGAGGTATAATGGGTATGTTAATGTTATGCTTTGAGAATGCACTGATGGAAAATGACCCAATTGCATTTTCTCATAAATTCACTGTATGCAGTTGTTTTAATGCCTTTCTGATGCCAAGTGAGACTTGTCATAGAAAGTTGTTAAAGTGGCAAAAACATCTCTGCGATTTCCTTTTTCTTTGGAGGCTGCATTTCTCATGCCTTCAACATTGCTTTTCCTTTTTCTTTGCAGTGATTTCAAAAGTGTTTCAGAATTCAACCAATAATATTTCTAAAACATCTATATATTTCATTTTACAGAATGTGCAAATGAAACATTTTGTGTTTTGTCTTCAAGGACTTAGTGTTGGAAATATGTTCTATGTATTCTCTGACGATGGAATCACAATAATTCAGCCCACAGGATGTGAGATTCAAAGACAAATCAAAGCCAATGATAGGATCCTTGCAAGCTTTGTAAGTTTCAAATATTTCGACATTGTTTTTTCCTTTTAACAGCTTGCTCTTGAGTGTGCTCTTAGTACACTCCATGTCATGAAATGTTCAGCCTTACTGACTAATCTTTTCAAAGTGCTCTGCAAGCTTACATCAGTCTGTGCACCATTTGATTTCCTGATCACCTAAACGAACTGTAAATAGTGGATTCGCTCTGATAGTGTGCCTGTTCCACTTAAATCACACCTGACTATAAAGGTTGATCAGGCCTCCCCCCAGCATTAGCCTTTTTTCATTTGTGTCATATTTGACTTGTATTTGATCAGCTTTCAGTGTTTTCTGCTATGCAGATTGGCATTGTAATGTTCAAGGAGAAAGTGAGGTCTGCAGATGCTGGAGATCAGAGCTGGAAATGTGTTGCTGGAAAAGCGCAGCAGGTCAGGCCGCATCCATGGAACAGGAGAATCGACGTTTCGGGCATAAGCCCTTCTTCAGGAATTCCTGAAGAAGGGCTTATGCCCGAAACGTCGATTCTCCTGTTCCCTGGATGCTGCCTGACCTGCTGCGCTTTTCCAGCAACACATTTCCAGCATTGTAACGTTCAAAACAAATGGTGTTGTATATTACTCAGGCTTCTGTCTCATCTATTGCTGCTATCCTTTGCAAGGGTCTTAAGGTAAGGGAGATGAACTCAGGACATGTATGGGAACTTGAGACTGGGACATCATAGCTGTTGACCAGGTATCCTAAATTAATCTACTCCCCTTTGTCAGCATTTGGCCCAAATCTCTTTAAGCCCTTTCTATTCATTGACACATCCAGCTGCCTTTTAAATGTTGTGATTGTGCCAGTCTCCTCTACTTCCCCTGGCAGTTCATTCCATACATGATCGCTACCAGATGAAGGAGCAGCACTCCAAAAGCTCCTACTTCGAAATAAATCTGTTGGACTATAACCTGGTATTGTATGATTTTTAACTTTGTCCACCCCAGTCCACACCTCCACATCTTGAAGACTTTCAGAGGTGTAGGGGAATTCTTAAGAACAAAGTCAGGACAGCAAAAAGGGCATATGAGATCGCCTTGATAGATAAGGTTAAGGATAATCCAAAGAAATTCTAGAAGTACGTTAAGAGCAAAAGAGCAACTAGGGAGAGAATAGGGCCCCTTAAAGGTCAACAAGGTCATCTATGTGTGGAAATGCAGAAGATGGGAGAGATACTAAATGAATATTTCATGCGGAGAAAGAAATGAAGGCTGGAGAACATGGAAATATTGATGTCTTAAAAATAGTCCACACTACAGAAGAGGAAGTGGTGGAGGTCTTAAAAAATATAAAGACGGATACATTTCTGGGACCTGATCAAATATATCCTAGGACGCTGTGGGATGTCAGGTAAGAAATTGCAAGATCCTGAGCAGAGATATTTGTATTATCTACAGCCACGAGTGAGGTGCCAGAGGACTGGAGAGTGGTCAATATCTTGCCTTTATTTAAGAAAGGCTTTAAGGAGAAGCCTGAGAGTCCCTTCAACAAGTTGCCCAGCACTGATGTCAGACTCAGAGAGATTGTATTTACATGCATTTGGAGGGGCATAGACTGATTAGGCATAGTCAGCATGACTTTGTGCATGGGAAAATGTGCCTCACAAACTTGATTAAGTTTTTAGAGGAAGTAATCAAAAAGATAGAGGGCAGAATGGTAGACATTGTTTACTTGTACTTCAGTAAAGCCTTTAACAAGGTTTCACATGGTAGATCAGTTAGTAAAGTTAGATCACATGGGATTCAGTGAGATTGTGCCAATTGGATACAAAATTGGCTTGAAGGTAGGAGACAGAAGATAATGGTGGAGGTTGTTTTTCGTGCTGGATGCCTTGACCAGCCATGTTCCATGGGGATCCATGTTGGGTCTATTTTTGTTTGTCATTTATATAAGTGATTTGGATAAGAATTTAGGAAACATAGTAAGTTTAGAGATGACACCAAAAATGGTAGTACAGTCAACAGTGAAGAAGTTTATCTAAGATTTCAAATGGATATTGATTAATTGGGCCAATGGGCTAAGGAGTGGCAGATGGAGTTTAATTTGGATAAATGCAAAGTATTGCATTTTGATAAAACAAGCAAGGGTAGGACTTATACATTTAATGATAGCACCCTGGATAGTGTTGTTGAATAAAGAGACCTAAGGGTTCAGGTACTTAGCTCATTGAAAGTTGCAACACTCGTGGACAAGTGGTTGGGATGTCATGTTGTGGTTGTATAGGACATTGGTGAGGCCTCTTCTGGAGTACTGTGTACAATTCTGATCGCCCTCCCATAGAAGGATTCATTGCAGCATAAAAGGGTGAGGGGTGACATTTAACAAGGTTTATAAAGTCATGAGGGTCATAGATAAGATGAATAGCAAAGGTCTTTTTCCTTGGGTGGGTGAGTTCAAAACTAGAGGGCGTATTTTTAAGGTGAGAGGAGAGAGATTTAAAAGGGACCTGAGGAGCAATGTTTTCACATACAGAGTGATTCATATGCGGAATGAATTACCCGATGAAGTGGTAGATAGGGACATTGGGACAGGGACATTAAGAGACATTGGGACAGGGTACAGGATTAGGTTGGTTGAGAGGGATGTGAGCCAAATGCAACAAGTGGGAAAAGGTACATTTGAGAACCTTGGTCAGCATGGATGAGTTGGACCGAAGGGTCCATTTCTGTACTGTATGACTCAATCACTCCATGATTTTATAAAACCCTAATCTTAAAGTGCCTCCAACCTGTCATAGTTTAGCAGTTATCATACACTAAGACAATAGTATAATGGTGAGATGTCAGTAATTCTTAACCTTATTGAGCAACAGAAGGATGGGTTTCCCAAGATATGGATAGGAACATCACTCATAGACCTATCCATGCAGCTCATAATACCTGATTGTCCAAAAACTGGGAACAATCTAATTTGACTTTCTGTGAGAACAGAAAAAAAGGTAGTTTCAACAAAATATGATTAATATGTTATATTGTTAGCAAAATTCCATTTTAGATGAGAAAGCTTCATTTTTCTAATTTACTGACCTCTCCGACACTAATGTTGAATATAATTGAATGGGTGGACGTAACTTTCCAGTAGAGCCATAGAGTCATAGAGATGTACAGCATAGAAACAGACCCTTCGGTCCAACCTGTCCATGCCGACCAGATATCCCAACTCAATCTAGTCCCACCTGCCAGCACCCGGCTCATATCCCTCCAAACCCTTCCTATTCATATACCCATCCAAATGCCTCTTAAATGTTGTAATTGTACCAGCCTCCACCACATTCTCTGGCAGCTCATTCCATACACGTACCACTCTCTGAGTGAAAAAATTGCCCCTTAGATCTCTTTTATATCTTTCCCCTCTCACCTTAAGCCTATGCCCTCTAGTTCTGGACTCCCCGACCCCAGGGAAAAGACTTTGTCTATTTATCCTATCCATGCCCCTCATAATTTTGTAAACCTCTATAAGGTCACCCCTCAGCCTCCAACGCTCCAGGGAAAACAGCCCCAGCCTGTTCAGCCTCTCCCTGCAGCTCAGATTCTCCAACCCTGGCAACATCCTTGTAAATCTTTTCTGAACCTTTGCAAGTTTCACAACATCTTTCCGATAGGAAGCAGACCACATCTTGGTCAAATGGTCATTCTACATGTGTGAACCTGCATAGTCACAGTAAAATATGTTACCATGGCAAGTTTTACAGCAAGATGTTAATATTCCCTCAGATGACATCCACACTCACCAATTTCCAGCAGGATTAATAACACTGGATTTTTGTTTCTCATCAGACCCTCGAATACAAAATTTCCACTTGTGAGATTCCGACTGTTGTCATCGATGAGATCAGTTAACTATCAGCCTCCTAAATCAGGGAATAGTCGTACTCATAAATATTTTGCACTTAATCATTTGTTTCCTGTTGCATCTTAAACTCTTCAAGGAGTTTCATTTAATTCCAAATTTCCTGCTCACTGTGAAAACCAATTAATTATTTTGTTTTAATGTTAAAGTGCAGTAGCAATTGGCTGATGGTTTATTTGCCAAAATCAGGAAATTGACAATCAATTCTAGATTAATCTATTGACTTGAAAATACACACCTGACCCACACATCTTAATAACTTATTGTAGAAAAACAAGTCTCCAAAATAAATTACTTCACAGAAAATGTTAATTTGCTGGATAGACATTAAAGATATTGTAAATTTACATGATTATTGGGAGTGCAAGACTTATTTTTAAGGAAATATTGATTAAACTTTTTATAATGAAAAGAGTTACAAGGATTTTTACAATTATCAATAAGCAGCAGAAAAAAATGCAGTTAATATATGCATATATGCATCAATAATTATCACACTATGTTATGCAATATTACAGTTTGATTATATTGTGTAACAGTAATATATGGTACACAATCTACTTATTAGGTTATATTAATAGGAATAATTCAAAACATATATATAAATTGATAAATTAGTGTTCTAACTTCTAACATCTAGTCCATATACTTAGAGACACAGAAATGTATAGCACAGAAACATATCCTTCGCTCGAACTCATCCATGCCGATCAGAGATCCCACCCCAATCTAGTTTCAGTTGCCAGCACCAGGCTCACATCACTCCAAACCCTTCCTATTCATATACCCATCCAGATACCTTTTAAATGTTGCAATTATTCCAGCCTCCACCTCTTCCTCTGGCAGCTCATTCCATACACACACCACACTCTGTGTGAAAAGGTTGCCCCTTAGGTCTCTTTTATATCTTGCCCTCTCATCCTAAACCTATGCTCTCTAGTTCTGGACTCCCCCACACCAGGGAAAAGACGTTGTCTATTTATCCTATACATGCCCTTCATGCTTTTATCAACCTCGATGAGGTCACCCCTCTGCCTTCGAGGCTCCAGGGAAAACAGCCCCGGCCTATTCAACCTCTCCCTAGAGCTAAAATCCTCCAACCCTGGCAACACCCTTGTAAATCTTGTCTGAACCCTTTCAAGTTTCACAAAATCCTTCCCATAGGAAGGACACCAGAATTGTATGCAATATTCCAACAGTGGCCTAACCAATGTCCTGTATAGCCACAACATGACCTCCCAACTCTTGTACTCAATACTCTGACCAATAAAGGAAAGCATAGCAAACACCTTCTTTGCTATCCTATCTACCTGTGACTCTACTTTCAAGGAGTGTGAACCTGCACTCCAAGGTGTCTTTGTTCAGCAACACTCCCTAGGAACTTACCATTAAGTGTATAAGTCCTGCTAAGATTTGCTTTCCCAAAATGCAATACCTCACATTTATCTAAATTAAACTCCATCTGCCACTCTTCAGCCCATTGACCCATCTGATCAAGATTCCATTGTAACCTGAGATAACCTTCTTCGCTGTCCACTACACCTCTAATTTTGGCGTCATCTGCAAAGCTACTAATTAAACCTCTTATGGTCACATCCAAATCATTTATATAAATGAATGAAAAGTAATGGACCTAGCACCGATTCTTGTGGTACTCCACTGGTCACAGGCCTCCAGTCTGAAAAGCAACCCTCCATCACCACCGTCTGTCTTCTACCTTCGAGCCAGTTCTATATCCAAATGGCTGGTGCTCTCTCTATTCCATGTGATCTAACCTTGCTAATCAGTCTCCCATGGGGAACCTTGTCGAACGCCTTACTGAAGTCTATATAGATCACATCCACTGCTCTGCACTCATCAATTTTCTTTGTTCCTTCTTCAAAAAAACTCAATCAAGTTTGTGAGACATGATTTCCCACGCACAAAGCCATGTTGACTATCCCTAAATAGCCCTTGCCTTTCCAAATGTGTGTAAATCCTGTCCCTTAGGATTCCCTCTAACAACTTGCCCACCACCGATATCAGACTCACTGGTCTATAGTTCCCTGGTTTTTCCTTACCCCCTTTCTTAAATAGTGGCACCACTTTTGCCAACCTCCAGTATTCTGGCACCTCACCTGTGACTATAAATGATACAAGTATCTCAGCAAGCAGCCCAGCAATCACATCCCAGCTTCCCACAGAGCTTTAGGGTGCACCTGATCAGGTCCTGGGGATTTATCCACCTTTATGCGTTTCAAGACATCCAGCAATTCCTCGTCTGTGATACAGACATTTCTCAAGATGTCAACATGTTTCCCTAAATTCTATATCTTCCAAGTCCTTTTCCGCAATAAACACTGATGCAAAATACATGTTTAGTATCTCCCCCATCTCCTGCGGCTCCACACAAAGGCTGCCTTGCTGATCTTTGAGGGGTCCTATTCTCTCCCTCGTTAGCCTTTGTCCTTAATGTATTTGTAAAAACCCTTTGGGTTCTACTTATGTACTTATTGCATATAACTGAATATTTTAATTAATAAAGATACAGTATCAGTTATACATATTGTTTAATATTAATCTACTCATGCTGTCCAAAGATTCTTACTTTTTCATATAGGATGCTTAATATAGAAGCCATATAATTTCTTGTATTGCAACAAATTAAACTTGATTGTAACATTTTTTCTTCCCTTCCTCTAATGAAAGAAAAATTCCAAAATTGAGGTTAAGTAAATAACCAGAAGATTTATTTTGTTCAAGTGATAATGCAAACACCAAGTTCAAAACTTTTTAATTTTTCACAGGAAGAGATTTGTCCAAGCAATGAACAGGAAGCCACTCAACAATGTGTCTGGGCCTCTGCTGTCAACATAAGAGATAAGTACATCTATGTCTCCCAACCCACACAGAGTCGGCTTCTTATCATTGATATTCCATCCCAGAAAGTGTTACAGGTAATTTGAACTGATGAATCGGCAATGTTTGAACGGTTATAAGGTTAAATATGCCTTCGATCTCAGCAGAATGAATTTGTCTTTAATTTTGTTTGTCAGCATGAAAATCTAGTCTCTGATAGTTGTATTAATCCAGTACCAAATTGATTTAGGTAGTATTTCCCCTGTTTATCGAAGTTGATGCACACCATATCATTTCTCTTTAACTGGCAGTCGGACTCAAAGTGAGCAGAAGCAAAGCTGTCCTACGAAGTGAAAGTGCCGTATCAGTGTGGGAGGAAAGATACTCTTTTGAGGTGGCAACTGAATAGAGGGATTGTGTAATCTTTGTGTAATACTGTAGGGAAGTGTTTGGTAGTAAACCTGTTCTTTTTAAATTATAGTTTCAAGTTTATTAGCACCCCACCTCCATTGGGATTGAATACAACCCCAAACTCATTGGGTGAAGCATCATATACAAACAATACCCTAAATATTGGAAGTTGTACAGAATGCCATGTTGGAACAAAGGATTTCATTTGTTCTCCACCTTGTGGCATGAAGTTAGGACAATTTGATTTTGTAAACTATTACATTCCTTCATCAAATTTGAACAATAACAAAATATCACTTAAACTTAAAAAAAATTACTTCATGAAGAGAGAGTTTGGTATAAACCATGATCTCATGTAAAACTTTGCTTGCCTTTGTTTTAGCTGTTAGGTTGTGGTGTAAGAGCTCTCGTGGTGCAGTGGTAGTATTCCCTACCTCTGAGCCAGAAAGCTGGATTCAAATCCCACTTGCTCCTGAGGTGCATATTGACATTTCTGAATATGTTGACTAAAAAAAACTACATAACTGAAATGCAGTTGCTCACCACCTCAAAATGGATGTCAGTCTCTCCAAATATTTACTTAAGAAAAATTTCATGCCAAATGTAACTGCTTGTCATTTATTCTTTTTTAGGCTGTATCAACTGACCCTGTCCCAGTGAAACTGCAATATGACAAGTCACATGACCAAGTTTGGGTCCTTAGCTGGGGAGATGTAAGGAAAAGGAATCCTACTTTGCAGGTATGGGAGAGTTAGTATGTCCTCCTTTACTAGAGTAGAAAAAGGTAAGATCACTGACTTGAATGATGATCAAACTTTGCAAATAATATTCCTGTACAGATTTTTATTGCTCAGGGAGACATGGGTGCATGTGGGACAGCCTGGAAAGTAGAGTAAAGATCACATTCAGACAAGTTATGAACTTACTAAGTGGAGGAGCAGGTGGCATGGAAAGTAGGATATCAAAAGACATTCATTCATTGAGGACAGCAAGACTGTAAAGAATGGTCTTTCAGAAGGGAGAGTGTGGCCTAAAGAATGAGACATCAGCAAGGAGAGGGAAGCTGTGAAAAGTGAAACTTTAGGGAGAAGAGTGAATATGACGAGCAAGACATCTCAACAAGGAGCAATGGGGGCATACAGAACAGGGTATCTAGGAGAGTGGGGGAAAAAAGAGAGGTGTACAAGGGTACACAGGAGTACAATAGGGTGTACAAGAGGAATGGATGCACAAAAGAGGAGGGTGTAGTAGAGAAGACAGGCGTTTACAGGAGAATGGGGTGTACAGGAGGAGAGTGTGGTGTTCAAGAGGAGAATAGGATGTATAGGAGAGTGGGATATACAGGAAGAGAGGAGTACAGTAACAGTGCAGTGTACGGGGGGGTGTGGGAAGTAGGTTATATAGGAGAACAGGATGGACAGGAGAGAATGCATGTATGGAGAAGGGTGTATATAGGAGGAGAATGTGGTATACAGGATCATAATGGGTTGACAGGAAGAGAGCAGAACCCAAATTACATAATCTCTGGATTATAACAGAACCATGAGCAAATTGGTATAGGAAAAATAAGATCAGAAGATGAAATGCAGCACTCAAAGACTGGTGTGGAAGAATAGATTTCTATTCAGAAGCACTGCCATTAATATTTTGAAATATGTGAGCTGTACCATTGGAGTAAGTTTCACTGGAATCACGCTGATAAAGTGTTCTGGAGAATTATTTAACTAGGGCAATACAGAGGTATTAAACTGAATAATGGAAGTAAGGGATCATATGAGCAAAGTTAGGATAAATTAAACAGAAACGACAAAGCAAAGAAGCAGTTAGGATAATGATACATCACACTTACCTCCTGTACACTTGCTCCTGTCCAACCTACTCTTCTCCTGTACTGCTGTTCTTCCATTTTGTTTTGAATGCTGAGCACATACATATACAAAGCCTTTAGTTCCATCATTGTATTCTGATTACAACCTTTGTCTTATAGACTGACACAAGTTTATACACTGTGTCCTTTCCTGATTACTACTTCGCTATCTTTATCAAATTCTCTGTGTTTGTTTCAGTTTTCCAACATCCACAATATTTTGCTTTTGTTTGAATATTCGATTGCCTTATTTAAGTAGGGATACAATTTCATTGTAAGAAGTGCAGAACAGGTTCACATGATTGATACCTGAGGTAAAGTAATTGTGTTATGAGCAACAGCTGGGCACTTCGGTCTTTATGTATTGGAGTTTAGCAGCATGATATGATAATATTGAAAAGCATAAGGTTTTCAACAGACGTGACAAGGGTGGATGCTGGAAGGATGTTTGTCCTTTTTGTAGACACTAGAACTACAGGACACAGTTTCAAATTAGGCATCTTCAAATTAAGATGGAGATGAGGATTTTTTTTCTCTCTTTGGGGATCATGAATCTATGGCATTCCCTTACTCAGAAAGCAATGCTGGTAGGTTCATTGAATGTGGTTAAGGCAGAGTCAGATGGATTGCTGATTGACAAGGCAGCTGAAGGATATAGGGAGCAGACAGGGAAATGGAGTTGAGGCCACAATCAGATCAACCATGGTCCTATCAAAATGGCAGAGCAGGTTGAGAAGTCAAATGACCTACTCAGACTCCTACTTATGAATTCATATTGTTCCTAATTAATTTGGACAAAGTTATTCAAGACTCTTTCTTTCATTCATTCATGAAATCGGTGGCTGTCATAAGGCTGGCACTTATTGTCCATCCCTTAGAAAGGTAATGGTGAGCCAGCTTCTTGATTGCTGCTGTCCATGTAATGTAGAAACACTAATAGTGCTCTTATGGATGGAATTTCCAAGATACTTATCCAGTGACAAAGAAGAACAGCAATATATTTCCAAATCAGGATGGTGTGAGAGATGAGGTGAGGAACTTGCAGATGGTGATGATTCCATTACCTGCTAACCTTGTTCTTCTCAGTGGTAAAAGTGTTTGGTTTTGAGACTTTCACCCAGAAGGTGGTGGGAATCTGTAACTCGCTGTCTGTAAGGGTGGTGCAGGCAGGGTAGTATTAGCTCATAGGTGGCTCAATGGAGGGGAATGCCTAGTAGTGTATGTATCCAGAACTTTGACTAATGCAAAGCACAAATATGCCTAGATAGAGAAGGAGGGTTTGGCAGTCATACTTGGAGGAGAAAGTGGGGACTGCAGATGCTGGAGATCAGAGCTGAAAATGTGTTGCTGGAAAAGCGCAGCAGGTCAGGCAGCATCCAAGGAGCAGGAGAATCGACGTTTCGGGCATGAGCCCTTCTTCAGGAATGAGGAAAGTGTGTCCAGCAGGCTAAGATAAAAGGTAGGGAGGAGGGACTTGGTGAAATTCTTCAAGGAAGGCATCGTTGCAAGAGGATTCGCAGTAGGTTAAAGGGTTATAGAGAGTGGGCAGGAAAGTGGAGTTGAGACCGAGATGAGATCAACCCTGATCATATTAAATGTCACAGCAGGCTCAAGGGGCTGAATGGCTTACATCTGCTCCGAGCTTTTACGTTCCTATGTTCTCCAGCTCCTGTTTCGTATGTTTTTATTCTTACAAACAGTGGGAGCATAATATAGCGACTTCCATGCCAGGAGTATACATCTGGTATAGGAACTTGTGGGCAGAGATTGCTACATGTTTAACACTCGCAAAACAGGCACAGTGAGTTCTCCCAAAGAATGAGATATTTCAATGATTTCAAATTTGGCAGCATAAGAAAAAGTCACTTATTAATTTAAGCCATTTGCGAAAAAAGCTTGAATGTTGTAACGTTGGTCCTTTTGACTTTGGCTCCCTACCAAGCCAGGGGGGAGAGGAAAGTACTCTTGATTGACACTGATGCCACATTGTACTTCCATGGTCATTTCAACGGTGCAGTCAAAGCTGAACATATGAACTAAAAGCACTAATTGAACATATTATTACAACATGGACCCAATTCCATTCTGGGAAGCGTGCTTTTGTTGACCTGTTAGTGAAATAGCACAATATCCAAGGGCAAAGGATTAAGAACAGAATGAGACCATTCGGCCCTCTGAGACTGCTAAGCTGTTCTTTAAGATCAAGGATAATCAGGGTGTCGGCTCAACTTCACTTTCCTGTCTGGCTCCCTCCTAACACCCAATTGTCGCGAGCTCAGCCTTGAACAAATTCAATGACACACCCCCGCGGCTTTTTGGTGAAGAGAATTCCATTGATTAATAAAGGGTATTCATATTCTTAAAGAGTGTCCCTGAGCTTTACAAAAGGTATATCTTCCCAGTGCCCGCCCTCTCGAGCCCTCTCTGGATCTCATGTGTTTCAATAGCATGAGCTCTCATTTTTCTAAACTCCACTGGTGCAGGTCTAACCTCTGCAACCTTTCCCCATTCAATAACTCCCTCATCCTCAATGAACTGTTCTGAATGAAATGGTATCTTTTTTCCAAATAAGGAAACCAATACTGCAGACAGCTGAAATAACTGCACGGAAGGAGCAGCGAAATCGACGTTTCGGGCAAAAGCCCTTCATCAGAAATAAAGGCAGTAAGCCTGAAACGTGGAGAGATAGCTCCATACCATCCATCATCCAATGCTCTGGAAGAAAAAGCTGTCCAGACTTTGAAGGTGGACTTAGAGAAACAGCATACAACTTCACTAGATACCAAACTTTCTTAGTTCCTGTCTGATTATAGGACCATCCCTCATGCAACTACAGGGTAGCTCCAGCAGAGTTGGTAGTGGGGAGAAGGTACTGTATCAGGTTAAATCCGATCTTCCCAGACCTGATTAAGTGGGTGAAATGGCATCAGGAATGCTATTGATGGACACAAGACTCTGTTAAGCGAGAGAGACAGTTTATTTCAGAAGATGAAGTTTGATGCAGGAATCAAAGGGATGGCCTTGCATGCGTAAGAGGCAAGGTCAGGTCCAGGGTGAGGTATAATGTTCAGGTAGGTGCAATGGACCTGAATAAGCATGTGGACTAAATGAAAACTGCAAACTTGCTAACAGTGCAGGAGCAAAATGTGCCCAGCTCCTCAAAAGCCTTTCCAACTGTTCTGGAATACATGGGTTCTCTCTTTCCATTGAGCATTGAGTATACCTTGGAAACTGAGATGAAAACGGCAGACATCACCACCTCAATGAAGGTGCCTAACGAAGAGAATGAATTTCTTCCGAGACACTCCACACACAAGAGACGAGCTACTGTGCTTTTCACGCCACCCATATCAGTGGCAAAGCCAGAGGATCGTGACCCAGTGCTGAAACACCCCAAGAGGAGATATGACAAAAAGAACTGGCCTATGCCCTCGAACTCAGTGGGCGAGGGACCTTGGACAAGGTCAATCAGGTGGACCTCCTAGAATATGTATTCCCTGATTGGAGCTGTTAATCTTATCCAATCATGCACTCCTGGCTCACAGATAAGAGTGTCACTGGCCACTCAGGTGTTTTCCTTTCTTCCTGGTGGTGGAAATTGAATAAAGATTCGACCTCCTAGAATATGTATTCCCTGATTGGAGCTGTTAATCTTATCCAATCATGCACTCCTGGCTGACAGATAAGAGTGTCACTGGTCCCTCCAATTCTATTTTGATTTAGTCCCTACCCTCCCCTTCACTGTTTTGATCACACAGCACTGTCCCTTGATGTGAAGGGCACTGCTTGTCACTGGCCACCCGGGTGTTTTCCTATCTTCCTGGTGGTGGAAATTGAATAAAGATTCGTGCACTTTGTCTTTCACTGTGTCTCACACCTGCACACACACACCATGGGTTCTGGGGATAAAATAAGCACTACCGCACTTAGGTGGTAGTGTGGGGGTTAAAATAAAAAAAAAAGAAGGAAAAAAAAAGCAAAAAAAAGGTGTGCTTGCCAAAAAAAGAGTGTCACTGGCCACTCAGGTGTTTTCCTTTCTTCCTGGTGGTGGAAATTGAATAAAGATTCATACACCTTGTGTCTCTCACTGTGTCTCACACCTACACACACACACCATGGGTGCTGGGGAAAAATAAGCGCTACCACAGTTAGGCGGTAGTGTGGGGGGGTTAAAGAAAAAAAAAATTAAAATAAATAAATAAATAAATAAAAGAAAAAAAAAGTGTCAAACAAAGGGCACTGCTTGTCACTGGCCACTCAGGTGTTTTCCTTTCTTCCGAAATTGAATAAAGATTCATATACCTTGTGTCTCTCACTGTGTCTCTCACTATGTCTCACACCTGCACACACACGACATGGGTGCTGGGGAAAAAATAAGCATTACCGCACTTAGGCGGTAGTGTGGGGGAAAAAAAAGTGTCAAACATCCTGTTCACTCTCAGAGCTGGCTCTGAGGAAAATGGATCAGTGTCAACGACTCACTAAAGGGTGACTAGGTGACAATATACCGGCCTCTGTGGAGTTATTTCAACCTGTTACTTTAGTTGTGAATTAATAATTAATTGATTAATTGAATAAATTAGATTAGACAGAATATAACAGTGATGGTAGTGTACTCTGACTGCAACATGTAGGAATCTGTGGAATGCTTTACAGTCCCAGATAACCATATCTGAGGTAAATTTCTGCAGCTTGAGTGATATCACCTCACAGTTGCTGAACTGGAGTCTGAATTGCAGACATTGTGAATAATAGGGAGGAGTAGAATTACACATTTACTTTTTCTTAGAAGCAGTCACATCCCTTAAACCTGGTAGAACTTCAGGGGCAGAAGTTTCTGACTTTCCGTCAGGCAAGTCATGATGGAGGAACCTCAATCATTGACTTTGACAAACAGGTATGAGATCTTTGCGACCAGTGTGTATGAGGAGAAGGCATGGCACAGGCTGAATAGACAATCTGACCATGGCAACATGCTGCAGGATGCCATTCAAGTGGCAATACTAAAAAGGAATAATTTTGCAATAACAAGCAATGTAGTAATGATTAAGAAGGTACAGTTAGTGGGATAGATAATGTTGTCTAAATCATGATCAGGATTACCGAGGGTTATGTTGCCTGTCGGATACCAAGTTTGAGGACATGTTCTTGAATGTGGAGGTGAACTTGGCTTGGGACAAGGGGATTCACTTGTGATGCCCCACAAAGAAACCAACAATCTAAATAGAAGTTGGAATGGTTTTCTCTGAGAGAGGTTGAGGCACATGAAAAGTAATCTTGACTGACTAGAAATCCGTCCCACCCTTACTCTCTGTCACTGTTCTCTTTTGGAAGGAATTACAGATGGATACATAATCTATTTGGCCACATTATGCCTTAACCATCAAGTCCAGAAGTAGGTCATGAAACTAGAGATTTTCACTCAGAGGCAGGGGTGCTACTTACTGCAACAGATAACTTAAACATGTGGAAACATATTTGAAAACAATTATGTCAAGAAAAAAAACAGCCTGAAGAAACTAAAGTCACAAGCTAGAGTTTAGAGATAAGAACATTGAAAATCCAAGCATTAGCTTGCAGAAATATAGCTATGTGGATCTACTGATTATTCTGCCTCTTATTTTTGCAGGTCATCACTCAGGCAAGTGGAACTGGAGACCATCACACAATCCATACACAACCAGTTGGCAAACAGTTTGATCGGGTGGATGATTTTTTCATTCCTCCAACTAACCTCATCATCAATCACATCAGGTAGACTTCTACAGATTTGTTTTACAGAGCGATGTATATGTCATTGCAACAGCATTGTATATTTCTCATATAGAGTGAGTTGTATGAGCAACAAAATCTGCTTTTAGACCATACTATAGCGTAGTTTCATCCAAGTACTTAGAAGAGAATGGGGAATTTTCTGTCAAACTAAACATCATTTGTAGTAGTTTAAACAAGCAGAACACTTTAGACATAACACTAATTCAAAATATTAATGAAAAATTTATGCATAGTATTTGAGGCATGAAAAATTACTCCAAGACGTGTACAATTATTCATTAACACCTGTACAATATATAGGTTTCACTCCACTGTAAGTCCCAATCAGTGATAGATCCAGTGTCATCTTTCTTTTACATCGGTGTCCATTTTTGACAGTTCTACTAAGGTCTTGTGGTTAACTCACATACTTGCACTTAACATGTAAAAATGATTGCACAAAAGCGTTTGGAGCAAGAAATGGGCAAAATCATTTCAGCATACTATTACAGGTTTTGATATCACCGATATTACATAAAAGACACTGATGGTTTCCCAAACTGAAGAGAGCAATCAGAAGGTATACTTGACAGTGTGTAACATGTAATGCAGGCTAAAATAAAGTTAACTTAATTATTAATTTCACTCCCAAGCAAATGCCAGAAGCCATCATATTTGATTGGGGTGAACAACAGAAGAAATCAACTGTAGATTCATGTTGTGTACACACACATTGACAACAAGCAAAATGTTATGATATGAATGCAACTAGTAAAATTCAAAATTAGTTTATGGAAGGTATTTTGTTTAACTTTAGTCATTTATAGGTCCCAAATAAAGAGTGAATATTACGTTAGTTTTTAGAGTTAGTGAGAACAATTGATCAAAGCAAATGCCAAAGAACAGATGTAGAAACCAAGCAACAATTTCAGATTAACATCAATTCAAACTAGATCAGACTAAGGTGCAACATTACTCTGGCATACTCCAATTGTTTGTTATTACTAGGATTGAAACTATCTATACACTGGTTATTACCTAGCAAAAACCAAAGTCCGTCCTGCACAATGACACGATCTTTGTGCAGTTTGGTTTGTGGACTCAGAGTTATAGGGAGGGCTGAATAGGCTAGGGCTATTTCTCTGCAACATCGGAGGCTGAGGGTGACCTTGTAGAGGTTGATAAAATCATGAGGGGCATGGATGAGGTGAATAGCCAAGGCCTTTTTCCCAGGGTAGGGGAGTCCAAAAATAGGGGGCACAGGTTTAAGGTGAGAGGGGAAAGATTTAAAAGGGATCTAAGGGGCAACGTTTTCACACAGAGGGTGGTGCGGGTATGAAATAAGCTGCCAGAGGAAGTGGTGGAGACAGGCACAATAATGGCATTTGAAAGGCATTTAGGAAGGGTTCAGAATGATGAGAGCTGAACACTGGCAAATGGGACTAGATTAATTTAGGATATCTGGTCGGCATGGACAAGCTGGACTGAAGGGTCTATTTCTGTGCTCTACATCTCTATGATTTCTTTATTTTTTGAGTTACTTATATGAAATACCTACAAACTCTAGTGGTAAATCTGTATATCAGCAATCATTAAAAGAAAACATGTTTGCAATTGATAATGCAAGACTAGTTCATCAGTGATTAGTATTAAATAAGTGTCCTCTCGCTGGATCTACTCAATGCTTCTGACAAGTTTAGGACTCCATCCAGTTGCATGAATGGGATTCCTGTTGCGTGCACAATCCAAGTATCATCCCTAATTATGGGAAATTATGTCTCTTCCCCTATTGCTCTCCTTAGCTCTCAGCAAAAACAATTTGTTGTTAAAGCCACGTATCCACAGAAACATAATCATTCCATGCAGAATAACTTACAGCTGATTATTGTATTCAAACAGAATCTTATATAGAGATGATGCATATTTTATTTACGTTATCAAAGCAGCAGAGAAGTGATTTAATAAACTGTAGTCACATAATAATGTACTTTTAAGGTTATCAATCAACTTATCATTAATTCTGGATGTCCACAGAGTGTTAATGTTGAAGCTAATCACCATTTTATTCTTGCTGATTCTGAAGTTCAAGTGAACGCCATCATATGTTGTTCCTATTACTTCCATTTGATGCAAAACACTTCTTCCACTGCACAGTAAACTTTCTATTCACAGCTAGGGAACAAACAAGCAGTCTTAGCTGATGTGTTTATCATGAGTGGAAAACCTGGCTGTTTACTTGACCTACATACAAATCAAACACTGCACCTCATTAGTCTACTCTGAATACTTCTTTATACCAACATTAGAGGATGCTATTTTTGTTGAATTTTCTCAAGTAACCGATGGTGAAGTCAATGTGAAGGGCATGCAGGTCAATCTGTTTATTGGTAAATCTGTCAGTTCTGTTGCTGAGCAGCATAGGATGGTATAGTCGTGGTGTAAGAAATTTGAGTCAAAACTAGTATAACATTGGAAGATGGTGATATAATTGAAAATGGAATTGGTCTTGAATCTCACCTCTAGTATTTATCCCTAACCCTTTGTTGTACAAATGTGTCCACATGCAAACAGTGAACAATGCAATTTGGTGTGAGCAACCTGATACCTCGATCCTGGATGACACTATCACTGAGGTAAAAATCATAGAATCCCCAGATGTGGAAGCAGTCACTCAGCCCATTGAGTGCACACCAACCCTCTAAGAGCATTCCACCCAGAGCCATCCCCTCCATGTAACTCTGCATATCCATGGTTCATCCACCTAACCTACACATCCCTGGATGCTATGGCCAATCCACCTAACCTGCACTTCTTTGGAATGTGTGAAGAAGCCGACACAGATATGTGGAGAACGGGCAAACTCCTCACAGTCACTCAAGAGTGGAATCAAATACAGGTCCCTGGCACTGTGAGACAGCAGTGCTAACCACTGAGCCACCATCCCATCTTATATCATCATATATTTTCTCCAAGCAGGACCTGAATTTTGGGAATGACAGATAAAGGGCTGGAAAATCCCAATGGAATTAGGATCAGACATTGGTACTGATTCTGCGTCCTGAACTCAGCACAGGGGGAAACAGCCATTTATTAGGAGTTTCCTAGAAGAACTTCTTTAATTGACATGGAGACAGATTCTTCACTCAGCTAACCTACACGTCTCTGAACACTATGGACAATTTAGTATGACCAATTCACCCAAGCTACATATCTTTGGACTGTGGGAGGAAACCGGAGCACCTGGAAGAAACCCACAGAGACACAGGGTCAGTTAGACTCGAAATGTCAGCTTTTTTCTCTCCTTACAGATGTTGCCAGACCTGCTGAGATTTTCCAGCATTTTCTCTTTTGGTTTCAGATTCCAGCATCCGCAGTAGTTTGCTTTTATTTGAACAAAGGAGGAAAGCTGGGGATGGAGGGTTGAGAATGGTTCAGGTGAAATATTTTTTAAAAGTCACATAACAATTCCAAAATATGTTAAATTAGTTTTTTTTTAAATCTGAAGTGTCAATGGGCAGAACTCTGAGCTGAAAATGTGAGATGTTAATCGTGGATATATCTTTAATGGCAAGGAGCAGGTTACAAAATTTTGTCCTGTTCATTTCCCTTGTACAACTCTCATCTTTACTCGCTTGAATACAAGTGATAGAGACTTGAACAAAGAAGAAGTCAATTGGTTAATCCAGATCTGACTGGGCCACATTAAGTGCTTTTAGATCCTGATTGCATCTGCTAAAAAAAAGTTCATCCTGCATTGCAAAGGTAACCCCCAGCTTCCTTACTGCTAGCCATCTTCTTAAAGTCCCTCTTCCCGTCCCCTCACCAGTCACCTCTACAAGTGGAAGGGGCTCATAGAATACTTTGTTGCTGAGATTGGAATCATCCAGTTAGCTGTCTGTGTCACTTCCTAACTTCTAGGTCTTCAGACAAAATGTTCCCTAAGAGCACCATTCCAGCATTTCTCTCATTATTCTCCCATGCTCTGTCTACATTCCTCTTATGCATGAAAACCCATTCTGTGGGATTGACACAATACCCACTACAATAGATCAACCAGCATTGCTTCCTGGATCTGATATTAGCTATCTTTTCTTTAAACAATCCTCTGTTCTCAGTTACTGTCCCGGTCTTCATACCAACTTTCTTCTCAAACAACCAACACTTAACATCTTTCCATTTCGTCTCCAAAGTCTTTAAACACATTGTCTCTCTCAAATTTGTGTTAATCTTTCCCTTCAATCCAATTCCATCCCTCTCACTCTGTTAACAGAGCTCTTAACAATGTCAGAAATGACATGCAATATAGCTGTGACCTTTCTGCTGCCTTTAATACAGTTGATCCCACCATCCTGTTCCACCATCCACCCTATATCATCTCCCCCAATGCACTAGCAAGTTCCATTATTATCTATCTAATCACAGCCAGAGAACCACAATGAAACCTGGTGTCCTCCTCAGGTAGTGTCTCCTACTCATCCTCCTCTTCAAACCAAAAAAAAGAGTTCTGTGTGCCAGATTGGTATGGAAACTAGTTTTTTTTTCAATAGTCTGTTGGCAATTTAGAATAGTGGGGATGGAGGTTAGGGCAGTTGATTGTTCCTCCTGTAGAATGTGGGAGGTAAGGGTCACCATTAGTGTCCCTGCTGACTTCGTCTGCAGGAAGTGTACCCAACTCCAGGTCCTCGAAAAACCGCGTTAAGGAACTGAAGCCGGACCTGGATGAAGTTTGGATCATTTGGGAGGTGGAGGGGTTATTCAGAGGAGTTACAGGGAGATAATCACACCTCAGGTACAAGAAAAAGGCAGATGGTTTACCGTCTGGGGACAGAATGGGAACCAGCAGGCAGTGCAGGGATCCCCTGTGGCCATTCCCCTCAACAACAAGTATATCATTTCTGATACTGTTGGGGGGTTGGGGACTTACCAGGAGTAAGCAATGGGGCACAGGTCTCTGGCACAGAATCTGTCTCTGTTGCTCAGAAGGGAAGGGGGAGAGGAGAAGAGCATTAGTCTTTCGGGATTCCATAGTTAGACGGACCACTTGGAGGTTCTGTGGGAACAAGAGAGACTCATGATTGGTGTGTTACCTCCCAGGCGCCAGGGTTTGTGATGTCTCTGATTGTGTTTTCAGGATCCTTGAGAGGGACAGGGAGCAGCCCCAAGTCATGGTCCACATAGGCACCAATGAGATGGGTAGGAAGAGGGATGGGGATTTAAGCCAGAAATTCAGTGAGGTAGGATGGAAGCTTAGAGCTAGACCACACAGAGTTTTATCTCTTGTTTGTTACCCATGCAACATGCTAGCAAAGCGAGGAATAGGGAGAGAGAGGAGTTGAATACATGGCTAAAGGGATGGTCCAGGAAGGAGGGTTTCAGATACCTGGATAATTGGGGTGCATTCTGGGCAGGTGGAACCTCTACAAACGGGATGGTCGACACCTGAACCAGAGGGGTACCAATATCCTGGGGCGATCATTGGCTAATGCTCTTTGGGAGGGTTTACTAATTCAATTGTAGTTCCAGTGTCCAGGAGGTTGAGAGTAGTGAGGTCAGAAATAAGCTTTCAAGGTCGCAAGAGTGCAGGAAGGTGGTTTGAATGCCAGGAGCATCCAGAATAACTTGCAGCATGGGTTGGTACCTGAGACTTCGTTGTTGTAGCCATTTTTGAGATTTGGTTAGAGCAGGGACAGGAATGGTTGTTACCGCTTCCAAGATTTAGATGTTTCAGTAAGAACAGCGAAGTTGGTAAACGAGGGGGAGGTGTGGCATTGTTATTCAGGAAACTTTTACGGTGGCAAAAAGGATGTTTGAGATTCATCTACAGAGGTAGTATAGGCTGAGGTTAGAAACACAAAAGGAGAGGTCACCGTGTTGGGAGTTTTCTATAAGCCTCCAAATAGTCCCAGAGATATAGAGGAAAGGATAACAAAGATGATTCTGAATAGGGGTGAGAGAAACTGGAAATACTATAGTTCAAGTACTTTAGATGGGTCACAGTTTTTGTCTAATGTGTGCAGGATTTCTTGACAGAGTATGTAGACAGGCCAACAAGGAGCGAGGCCACATTTGGTATTGGGTAATGAACCCGGTGAGGTGTTAGGTTTAAAGGTAGGTGAGCACTTTTGTGATAGTGACCACAATTTGGTTTAATTTACTTTAGCCATGGAAAAGGATAGGTATATACCACAGGGCAAGAGCTATTGCTTGGGGAAAGGCAATTATGATGCGATTAGGCAAGATTTAGAATGGTAAGGACAGGGAAGGAAGCTACAGGGAATGGGCACAATTGAAATATGGAGCCTATTTAAGGAATAGCTACTGCGGGTCCTTGATAAGTATGTACCTATCAGGCAGGGAGGAAATGGTCGAGCGCAGGAGCTTTGGTTTACTAAAGAAGTTGAATTTCTTGTCAAGAGAAAGAAGAGGGCTTATGTTAGGATGAGACGTGAAGGCTCAGTTAGGGAACTTGAGAATTATAAATTAGCCAGAAAAGACCTAAAGACAGAACAAAGAAGAGCCAGGAGGAGACATGAGAAGTCGTTGGTGGATAGGATCAAGGAAAACCCTAAAGCTTTCTATAAGAATATCAGGAATAAATGAATGACTAAAGTAAGATTAGGGCTAATCAAGGACATTCATGGGAAGCTAAGGGTGGAGTCCAAGGAGATAGGAGAAGAACTAAATGAATATTTTTCTTCAGTATTCACACTGGAAAAAGACAATGTTGTTGAGAAGAATACTGAGATACAGATTACTAGACTAGATGAGATTGAGGTTCACAAGCAGGAAAGGTTAGTAATTCTAGAAAGTGTGAAAATAGATAAGTCTGCTGGGCCAGTTGGGATTTATATGAGGATTCTCTGTGAAGCCAGGGAGAGGATTGCAGAGCCTTTGGCTTTGATCTTTGTGTTGCCATTGTCTGCAGAAATAGTGCCAGTAGATTGGAGGATAGTAAATGTTATTGTTCCTTTGTTCAAGAAGGGGAGGAGAGACAACCCTGGAAATTATAGACCTGAGAGCCTTACTTTGGTTGTGGGTTTAGTGTCGGAGAGGGTTATAAGAGAAAGGATATATAATCATCTAGAGAGGAATAAGTTGATTAGGGATAGTCAACATGGTTTTGTGAAGGGTAGATGGTACCTCACAAACCTTGAGTTATTTGAGAAGGTGACCAAACAGGTGGATGAGTGTAAAGTGGTTGATGTGGCGAATATGGATTTCAGTAAGGCATTTGATAAGGTTCCTCACTGTAGACTATTGCATAAAATACAGAGGCATGGGATTGAGGATGATTTAGAGGTTTAGGTCAGAAATTGGCTAGCTGAAAGAAGGCAGAGGATGGTGGTTGATGGGAAATGCTCATCCTGGAGTTCAGTTACCAGTGGTGTACTGCAATGATCTGTTTTGGGGGCCACTGCTGTTTGTCATTGTTATAAGTAACCTGGATGAGGGTGTAGAAGGCTGAGTTAGTAAATTTGCGGATGACATTAAGTTCAGTTGTGGATAATGCCGAAGGATGTTGCAGGTTATAGAGAAACATAGATAAGCTGCAGAGCTGGGTTGAGAGGTGGCAAATGGAGTTTAATGTGGAAAAGTGTGAGATGATTCACTTTGGAATGAGCAACAGGAATGCAGTATACTGGGTTAATGGTGAGATTCTTGGCAGTTTGGATAATCAGAGAGATCTCGGTGTCCATGTACATAGATCCCTGAATGTTGCCACCCAGATTGATGGGGTTGTTATGAAGGCATATGGTGTGTTAGCTTTGCTGGTAGAGAGATTGAGTTACGGAACCATGAGGTCATGTTGTAGCTGTACAAAACTCTGGTGTGGCTGCACTTGGAGTATTGGGTACAGTTCTGGTCGTCAAATTATAGGAAGGATGTGGAAGTTTTGGAAAGTGTTCAAAGGAGATTTACTGTGATGTTGCCTGGTATGGAGGGAAAATCTTATGAGGAAAGGTGGAGGGACTTGAGGCTGTTTTCGTTAGAGAGAAGAAGGTTGAGAGGTGACTTAATTGAGTCATATAGATAGGGTGGACAGTGAGAGCTTTTTTCCTCAGATGGTGATGGCTAGCATGAGGGAACATAGTTTTAAATTGAGGGGTAATAGATATAGGACAGATGTCAGAGGTAGTTTCCTTACTCAGCGAATAGTAAGAGCGTGGAACACCCTGTCTGCAACAGTAGTAGACTCACCAACCTTAAGGGCATTAAAATGGTCATTGGATAAACATATGGATGAAAATAGAATAGTGTAGGATAAACGGGCTTCAGATTGGTTCCACAGGTCGCTGCAACATCGAGGACTGAAGGCCCTGTACTGCCCTGTTATGTTCTATGTCCTCAATGACTTATCCATCCCATCCTATTATTCATCCACACACTGCTCCTTAGTGGCATCATCCACAAGTACAATGTCAATTTCCAAGGATATACGGTGGCACCCAGCACCATTACACCACCACTTCTCTCAACCCCGCCAATGTCTCTGCATTTTCATAAGGCTTATCAAACAGTCAGAACTAGATCAGCAGGAGTTTTGTCTGGTTAAAGATTGGGTACACTGAAGCAACAGTCTTTAGTTCCTGTTGAAACCTCTGCTCTCTGAACACCATCACTCTCCCTGACAACTAAAGGACATCTATTTTCATCTCTAGAATTTCACTCAAAAATGCTCCATTGCGGACTCTCTATTGCTGCTAATTTTATCCATGCCTTTAATAATTCTTGGCTTGGTATTATAACATGCTCCTGGTATGTGAGATTATCGAAATCTTTCCTGCCCTTGCCCTAACCGGGTGCAGTGACAGTGCTTGCCCTTGTTATCGAGATAGTATTTGACCAACTATGACATAAAGGAGCTCCAGCCAAAGTGGAATCATTGGGAATCAGGGAGAAAACTCTCCACTAGCTGGTGTCATATCTGGCACAAAGGAAGGTAGTTATGATTTCTGGAGATCAGTCACCTCAATCCCAGGACAGTTGCAGGAGTTCCTCATCCAAGGTCAAATTATCTTCAGCTGCTTCATCAACTATCATTGTTGCATCTTACAATTCAAATTGGGATGTTTGCTGATAATTGAACAATGTTCGGCACCATTCATGCCTCCTCAGATACTGAAGCAATCTGCCAATATGTTGCAAGATCTAGAGAACATTGAGACCTCAGCTGATTAATGGCAAGTAACATTCACACTGGGCAATGACCATTTCCAACAAGAAGGAACTACTCATTTCTTCTTGACATTCAATGGCATCTCTGGCTGAAACTTCACTATCAATATTCCTTGGCTTACCTTTGACCAGAAACTGAACTGGATCAGCCACATGTAGCCATGACACATCCTGGAGATTCTACAATAACTTTGATTGGGAATGCCATGGAATACCTTGATGAGTATAACTCCAGTAACACTCAAGAAGCTTGACACCATCCATGATAAAGCAGTTTGCATGATTGACACCTCATCCACCACCTTTAATGTTCACTCCCTCCACCAATGATCTACAGTGACAGCAGTGTGTACCATCTACAAGATAACTGCAATGAATCATCAGTACCTTCCAAACCTGCAACCTGTGCCACTGAGAGGGATAACGGCAGCATGGGAGTACTGCCACCTACCATTTCCCTCTTAGCAAAACACAGTGACCTGCAGCAAAGCTCAGACAGCACCTTTGAAACCTACAACCACTTAATCTAGAAGGACAAGGGCAGCATATACATAGGAACACCTCACCTGCAAGATCCCCCTCCAACCCACTCGCCATCCTGACTTGGAAATATATTGTTATTCCTTCACTGTAGCTGGTTCAAAATCCTGAAATTCTCTCCCTACCACCATGGTGTATCAATCATGGACTCAAGATTCAAGAAGGCAGCTCACGACCACCTTCAAGGGCAAATAGGAATGGGCAATAAATGCTGGCCAGCTAGCGATGCCCACTTCCCATCAAGTGAATGAGTAATCCCTCATTTCAATCACTGCACTATTAATGGTTTCAGTTGCCTAGGTTCCAATATTTGGAATTCCATCTCTACACTTCTCTCCCTTGTTTTCCTCCTTTGACAGTTCTTAAAACCTATCTCTTTGACAAAACTTTTGGTCAGCAACCCTAATATTTCTTTAAGTGCTTCAGTGTCACATACTGTTTCATCTTGTCCCTGGGAAGCACTTTAGAATGTATTTACTCCATGAAAGGAACTGTTTTGATACAAATTGTTGCTATTCTTGAGAAATTTCTCCACCCAGAGAATGGTGAGCCTGTGGAATTCTCTGCCACAGGAAACTGTTGATGCCAAGACATTGATAAGAAGTAGATATAGATCCTAGAACTAAAGTGATGAAAGACTATGTGGAGAAAGAGGAACAGGATACTAAATTGAATGATCAGCCGTAACCATATTGAATGGCAAAGCTGTTTGAAGGATTGAATGGCCTATTCCTGTTCCTCTATATTTCTTATATGAGAAGTTGGTAAAAGCAGATTCGATAAATAGTTTCATAACTGAGCATGAAAAACCGACTGGGTTATGGATAAAAGTAGAGATATTGACAAAGCATGACTTAGCTTTCAAAGAGCAAGTTGAAATAAGATGAGACTCGTGGTTTCCTTTTATGTTTTATGTTTTAATTATTCTGTCATTCTATGATTTCACTATTTAAAAATCTCTCAGTTAAGCCTACTATCAGAGAGAAGTTATTTTAGAGAGCAAGGAAGAACCTGTAAGATAACCAATTACAGAGAATTTTATCAAAGAAGTAACGTTTTGTCCACTCTATCACTTCATGTTTAGATCCTTGATTTTTAATTGATGAGTCTCCTTTCTAGCTGCAGCATAACTGAACAGAAATAAATGAAAACCCTAATGATAATTCTTATCCATATTAGATTGCAATTTCAAGCTATAATTTTTGTTGATATTAGGGATGATAGCGCACAAGCATGGAGTGTGGGGGCAGCAGAAACAGCTTCTGTTGCCCAGAGAACCTTAGCAGTGGTGAAGAGCCATGGAGACCACAGAAGAATCATGTTTTTGCAGGATTTCCCATGGCTTTGTTACCATAGTGACAGCTAATTAACATAAACAAAGAAATTCAGCTCTCCGTATGCTTACATTCTCACTGTTACTTTACTTAAATGATTAATTCGTGAATCAATTTGTGTCTTGATTTTCTATTTTAGATTTGGATTTATTCTTCACAAATCAGAAGCTGTACTTCACAAAATCGATCTCGAGACTATGGCCTACATTAAAACAATCAGCTTGAAAAACTACAGCTGCTTTCCACAGGCAATGGCCTATACTCACCTGGGTGGCTATTATTTTATTAATTGTTTGGCAAATGGTTCAATTTCACAGCCACAGATCATCTTAGACAGTGTCACTGATTCTCTAATCGGATACAATGATGAAGTGTCAGGTACTCCATACATCTCCCCTGATGGGCACTACCTTGTCAGCACAGATGATTACAAGGGGTTAATTAGAGTCCAATCTATTAGCTATCGGGGTGAGATCAAGTCTACTTTTGATATTACTACCAATCTGCACATTGTTGATGTGATCTTTCAGCCATCCTTTACGGAAGCCAACCAATACTACATCTATGCTAGTTCTCATCTTCAAACAGACCTGCTATTTCTGGAGCTCTCCACGGGCAATGTTAACATCATTAGGGGTGTAAAGGATCCCATTGAACAGAATGACTGGCTGTGGAATAGCATCAACAGGGTAGTAGTAGGCAGTGGCCTATTTGGACAGCACCTTGTTACCCCATCTAAGGATTCCCTGTTCATCATAGGTGCAAGACAAAACAAATTGAACTGTGAGATATCCAACATTATACGAGGCAACACAATTGTGTGGGTTGGGGAAGCATGAGAGGCTACAGAGTGGAGCTTATATCCATCCAATGACCTTTTACACTGCTTTTAAGACAACTGTACAGTTAACATCTGCATTTTTTTTACACTGAAAAGCAATCTTAATGTACACAACTATGTTGCTGAACTTAACAGTGTTTTGAACATTATTAACGTGAGTGTTAGGATGCAACTCTTAGTTGAATGATAACTTAACCCTTTAAGTGTGAACCTTTTTCGTTTTGTAAATCACCTGATGTCTACCCCATATCTGCAAAAAAGATGTATATTTTCTATAACTTTTCACTGTGGACTATCATATGTGTAGACTAAAAGACAAAATGAGCAACAAGGTATTTCTTTTCACAGTCCTTTTTCAGTCCAGAAACAAAATTGTGGTTATTACAATCTTACTTTGAAATCAATCTCATTGTTCCACTCCTTTTATTTCGAGTGAAATGATCATACTACAGCCCTCAAAGGGTCACAAAGCAAAAAACAATAAAATGTTCATGTTGATTGGAATTATTCACTTAATTGTTATTTAAGTAGTTGCCTCTACCCCATTAGTCTTTAATGTTTTGTCAATGTGGACGGCATGATCTTCTACATTTCACAACTTTGCATCTATAATTTTATGCCATATGGGGAGCTTACTGTTGTGATGTACAGTCCTAAAATGACAAAGCTAGACACTAGTATGGTGATAAATTCACACTGTTGTTAATGTATTGGTGTATGAGCATTGCTCAGTGCTGGATGAGTGGACTTACATAAAATTTCCACAGATGTAATGATGATAGTGGTATCTGAAAGTACAGCTCTAATTAGCCAGAATGTTGAAACTACACTGAATTGAATTTAACATCCAGCTCACCTTTACACATTGATCAATCATCATTATGCATGTCTCTCCAATGGTTTTGAAATGTCCCCTTGCAACTGATCAGGCAAGTTTTTCCTGATTAAGAAGTATTGAATATCTTTATCATATCTAAAAAAAAGCCATTCAGTTTTCCCTTGCCCACCCTGCATCCAACAAAAAGCAGCTTGAAAACTTATCTTTTAACCAAGGTCTAATAAACAACTACCTATGGGAAACAAAAGTGAACATTTCAGCTAAACGACAATGGAATTCTGCAGGGTTCCTTAAACCTTAAGCACATTCTTTGTTTTCCGGAAATATGATTCATTTAATGCTGTACATGACATTCTTTCATGGAACTATGAGAGTCTCCCTATTTCATTTGTTAAAACGTTCTCAAAATGAATGGTTGGAATGCACCTGATTTTAAAAAACATACAACTGAAAAGTAAAATTTATACAGAAACTGACTGGGAGTGAGTTTTCAGATTTACTAGCATATTATGATAAAGGTTAAACCTATAGTTGAAAATACTGTGTAGTATAACCTAATAATTTATGACTTTTTTGATAAATTTAGGACCTTTTTCAGCTTTGTTCTCATAGATAAGCTTGTCAAAGTTTTTTAGAAAGAAAACACAAAACCTTGACAATTATGGTATGTGGCTTTATGATATTGTTATGAATTACATTAACATTTTCTGTTTACATAACCAAAAATAACATCATACAAGATAGACCTAAGGATATAATGATTCACTACAAAAATATTTGTCCCCACACCTTTACCATTATGAGTCGTCACCACTGTCCAGTATTGAACAATTTTAGCTCTTTAACACAGTACAGAGGATTAAGTTGTATGTTGAAGCTCATTATTTGAGAAGTACACAAAAGATGGATGAGCTTCCCAGAGTTGACCATTGCAAATATTGATTGAGAATGTGCAGTGAACAAATATAATGATCCAAACATCCACAAACAGTTTGGGAACCATTAGTGCAAGCAAATATCACATGTGAGAAGCAACAGTATAAACCACATTGTCAGTTTAGTTGTAGGGGTGGGATTTAGGATTTTAATTGCACAAAGTGAAGAGCAAACACCAACAAGCACATGGTGATCTTTTGCTGACCAATAAAAATCTCAAGAAGATAAATTGAACTTTCATCCTTTCTCTTTGTCTAATTTTCTATTCTGTGAATTGTGTTTCTCTCCTCCTCTTCCTGCATCAAAGTCTTGCTGCCAAAGAGACAAGGCAGAAAAGCTCACCGTGAGAGCTCTCTTTATTCCTCTTGGGAATTGAACAGTATCAGCTGAGTGTTTTGTACAAGCTAAAAAATTTGTTATACGGACAAATTGTAGATTCAAGCTGGAATAAAATGATCGATAAACACGTAAAGTGTCTCCATAGCTGTGTGGGAATGGAATACATTCAGCATGTTCCACTTATGACTTATAAAGTTAATTCAATTAAAGTTTTTGTGAAAAATATGAATCCTCAGCATGGAAACAAACATTTCAACACCATTTTCAAGGGCAGATTTAAGATGTGATAAACTCATATACAATACAGAAGAAGAAATTTGACCCATCATGCCTATAGCCATCAGCAAAGATCTGACTATGCTAATCCCATTTTCCAGCTCTTGGTCCATAGCCCTGAAGATTATGTCAGCGCAAGCAAATATCTAAGTACTGCTTAAATGTTTCAAGACTTCCTGAATAACCATCCCTTCAGGCAGTGAGTTCCGAACACCCAACATTCTCCATGTGAAAACATTCTCCTCAACTATCCTCTTAGCCTTCTACCTCTTATATGAAGTCTATGCCCCCTGGTCATTGAGTGAAAAAGTGCCTTCTTAATTATCTTATCAATAGCTCTCAGACACCTTTATTTGGTCCCCTCTTGACCTTTGCAACTTCAAGGAAAACAACCACAGCTTATTCAATCTTTCCTTTGAGGTCAGACCGTTGAGTACAGGCAGCATCCTGCTAAATCTTCTCCCTACCCTTTTGGGTGCATTCTTGCTTTGCTGTGGTGACCAGAACTGCACATTGTACTCCAGTTGTGCCCAAACTTGTGTTTTATGCAATTCCAGAATAACTTCACTTCCCTTGCATTCTATGCCTCAACTAATAAAGGCAAATATCTCATATGCCTCCTTAACCACCTTATCCACCTGTTCTGCTTTCAGGGATCTGTGAATATTCATGCCGAAGTCCCTCTGATTTTCAGTATTTTCCAGGATCCGACCATTTATGTAATCCCTTGCCCATGTTATCCCATCAAAAGAATATTACCTCACACTTTTCTCGTGAGTTGCCACAGCTCTGCAGTTTACAAAGATCCTGCTCAGTGCTTACCACTATACTGATGAACATGTTCTGTGAGAACACCCTGCATTTAAGTCCTAATTATTAATATACACTACAACCAGCAAAGGCCCCAACACTGAGCCCTGCTGAACCTCAACGAAAGTCAAAATAAAATAATACCATCCCCCCCCCCCCCCCCCCCCCCCGTGTTGTGTCTCAGCCAATTTTAGATCCAATGTGTATCTTTTCCTTGGATCCCATGGGCTGTTATTTTGTTGACTAGTCTGCCATGAGGAGTTTATCAAAAGCCTTGCTAAAGTCATGTAGACCATACCAAATGTATTGTTTTCAACAGCAGTCCTAGTTTCCCCCTCAAAACATTTGAACAAATTTGTCTAATGCAACCTTCTCATAATAAATCCTTGCTGACTATCCCTAATTAATCCCTGTCTCTCCAAATGCAGATATATTCAATCCCTCGTAATTCTTTCTAGTAACTTCCCACCATTGAGATTGAACTGACTGGCTTGTAATTTCCTAGTCTATCACTTTCCTTTTGTTAATAATGGAACAATGTTAGTTATCCTCCAGTCCTCTGACATCTGACATGTGACCAAAGAAGATCTGAAAGTTAGAGCCAAGATCTTTGCTATCACCTTGTTGCCGACATGAGTCTGGGATACATCTCCTCCATGCCTGAAGAATTATCCATTGTTGAAGCTGCTAAACCTCCTAGTACCTCCTCTCTCTTTATGTTTATCTCTTCTAATGTTTCACAATCATCCACCTGATATCTATACCTACAGCAAACTTTTCCATTATGAACACTAATGCAAACTATTCATTTAGGACTCTGTGCACATTTTCAGGTCCACTCACAAATTAACGCCATTGGCCGTAATGGATCCTAGTTATTGTCTAAAAATTCACTTACTCTTTATATATTTTCAAAAAAACTTTGCATTTTCCTTTATTCAACTTGCACTCTTTCAGCTTTCATAATTTTCTTTATTCGATCCTCTCCTGCCCTTTTTAAGACTCTTATTGGGACTCTGCCAAAATGAACTCTTAATATCTGACATAAATTTCTATTCTGATTTTACTGCCACCTTTATGTCCCTTGGTATCTAAGGTTCTCTGGTCTTGATGTCACCCATTTTAGAGGAGTATATTTGCCCTGGACTATTTCCACCTTAAATATCTGTGACATTTTATCATCAAATAGCTACTCCAAGGCAACGTGGGCCACAAATATCTTATCCTAATAAATTAGGTTAGAACTTTTATTCCTGGCCTATCCTTATCCCTTTCCACAACATTTAACTGAGTTATGGTCACTATCTCCAAAATGTCCACCTACTAATACGCTAGCCCAGCCTCATTTCTGAATATGAGGTCCAAAACTGCTCTGTTTCTTAGTTGGGCTTTCTCTGTATTGGCTAAAAAAGATTTCTTGGATATGATTTAAGAATTTTGCTGCCTCCCTACTGTGATGTAAAGTGTGTGATTTATTTATGTATATATATATATATTAATATCATTTATTTTTGTGTGTGGATTTAATATAATGGCATGTGGGTTTTTGGTCTGTATGTCTGAAGGGAGCCTAATGATTAACTTGTAAGTATTTCTAGATCCATGGTGATTTTTTAAAAGTCAGTCTAAGAGAGAGTTTTTGAAGGCTAACAGGAATTTGTTTACATTGGGAGTATGGCATGGAAAGAAAGATTTTGGGTTTCAGTTTGGCAGTTTTGCAGAAGTTTTGGCTAAAGTTGGACATGTAAAACAGTTGTTTATCATCAAAGAAAATTGATTAAAATTGTTTAGAAATAGATTACGTTCAATGTATACAATTTAATTTGACAGTTACAGATTGAAAATATTTGGTTTCAATCTTAAAAGAGTTATTTGAAGCTGAGAAAGTTTAAACTTAATTGTTTGTAGGCTCCAGGAAGACCCTATCAGATTTTCAAAATGGGGAGTTGAAACCATTTTATTTAATCCCTATAGATGTGAAAGAGAAGTGAATTCTCTCAGTGTGAGCCCTGTATAGAGGTGGTTTGGGGATTAATGAGATTGTATTTTACCATGTGTTTCTACGTCTTTAAACTGTGTTAAATGTGAATAGTTTTTTTTTAAATATTTTATCTTACTTTCTTTCATGGAATAAACTTGTTTTATTGTTAAAACCAAATCTGCAGCATTGTGTGTTTGTGTTTCTGTGAAAGACCACCTCATTAAAACAAAAACAAAATGAAATATGATTTATCATGCCAGATGTCAGTCTGGAATCAGACTTGTCCAATGATACTGTCAGCTGGGATCCTAATACTACCTTCCACACCAATAAACATATGGATAGTTAAAATCCCCTACTGTTACTGCTTTACTATTACTTTACTTCCCTGAAATTTGATTACAAATTTGATGCATTATCTCTCCCTGACTGTTTGAGGATCTATCCTGTTTGCCCCTTTTGTGTTTCTTTCACTCTAACCTAAATGACTACGTTTGATGAAGTGACCAATTTTCACTGGTCCCACCTCCCCAGAAATGGTCCCAATGCCATAGGAATTTAAAGCTCTCTCTTCTGCATTACTATTCCAGCCACACATTTACCTGCTCTATCTTTCTTCTCCTATACTCATTATTGTGTTGCTCTAGAAGTAATCCAAATATTATATCCTTTGAAGTCCTGTTGTTTAATGTCCTACCTAACTCCCTAAAGTCTGTCTGCTGGACCTCATTTCTTCTTCTTCCTATGTTATTGCTCCCAGCATGAACAATGATCTTTGATGTTCACCTACCACTTCAGAATGTCCTGATGTCATTCTATGATATCCTTGATCCTGGCACCTAGGAGGCAATGTACCATTCTGGAGTCACATCTATGGCTGCAGAAGCCCCACTAAAGAAATCTCTTCCATATTACTTTCTACCCCTCCTCCAAAGCAGTGGACGACCAACAATGCTACAGCCTTGACTCCATCTGACCTCCAAAGCGGAATCATCACTCTCACCATTTTCCAAAAAACAAAAAATGAATTGCAAACAAGACACACATGGGCAATTCCCTCACCACCTTCCTGTTTCCTTCCTTCTGTCAGGTAGTCTGCCATTCCCTCTCATCTTATAGTTCTTTGAGCTGCAGGATGACCACGTCATAGTATGTACTTTCCACAAACCTCTCAGCCTCGTGAATGAACCGTAGTGCCCTCAGCTACTGCTCCCCCTCCAGAACCCAGAGCTAGAATAGCACCAGCCAGAGGTATCTCCTGCACACATGGTCATCCTGACACCAAGAAAGTCTAGGATTTTCCACATACTGTAAGACATGCCAATCATTTTTCTTCTCTGATTTAAGGCTTGATTATTTGAACCTGGATTAAAGATTGTATAGCTTGTTAACTTGCAAAGCCAAAATTTATCAAAAAGAAAGTTTATTGGCTGCTTATGGGGCATGATCAGATTTTGACAAATTTAGAAAGACTGAGGATAATACCATAGAAGAATACATAATGGAATTCAGAAGACTGTGTACAAGACTGCATTTAAGTTATTGGACTGTGTCAAAGTTGCAGTTTTTTTTCTCAGAGTTAAATTTGTGGATAAGTACATACTGCTAAAACCAATGTCAGTGAAACTAAAAACATCCCCAGGAAAAAGTTGTGTCCAGCAGCATTCATAGAACAAAAAGGGTAATCACAGCAATACAACAGAAAATGGGGGAAACATTAATAAATTATTGAGACTATCCAGATGCAGATCACAAGTGACCAGATGAAGGAAGAATTGTAATTTGCTGAAATCAGGATAGAAATGCTGTTCATAATTTTGAGAAAGAAATCAAATTTGAGATTTACCATAAAGTAATGAACTCCCAAAATGCTCAGTGTAGTCAGTCAATATTTAAGGTGACATTCAAAATATCATTATGCTATGAATTATCCCAACCAGTATAATAGAATCTTAATTAAAATGAAACATGAAGCATAAGGTTTGAATGAAGAAGGTGGAGATACCAATCAAGGAGAGGGCATTGTATTGTATCAGGTGTGCAGTATTGTACAACGGATGCATGCCTACAGTGTCGAATAGACTGACTAAAGTGATACCTCGACACTCTGAGTGATAAAAGATCAGGAGAAAGTTGAGGAATTCAACAGTTCCAGTTTCAGACTTGCAGATGATAACACAATAAAATATTTGGAAAAAGTGGTCATTCCTTTATAAAATGTCAAGAATCAATCATTTTACCAGAAAAAGTATAGTGCATAGTGAAATGCCATTGTTATGAAGTAGGTCTTTGATGAAAAAATGCAGAAATGACACTGGATATGGAAAATGACAAAGATTTGGAAAATCTGTATATCTGTACTTTACGCAATCAAGATACTTTGTATTCCATTAATGGAACATAACCTCTGCTCAAGAAATTAAGAAGTATTATTGGCATCAGGGTGTAGAAATTTAGAGGATAAAAAGTCAGTTGTATTCCAAGTTTTAGGTATTTTGCCCCATCTGTCCTCTCAAAGGTTAAACGTTTTCTGTACAGGTGAAAGAAAAATGTTATAAAAGGAAGAAGTTTGAAAATTTGTAAGAAATATTGAAGAACATCATCACAGCCAATGATATGTCTGTCCCCAGCAAAACCTTTCAATGAGATATGGCTATGGATTTGAAGGTATAAGATTAAGATAAAAAGATTGTTGTTTTACATTTAGATTTAGCAGCAGGTTTTGTTAGCGAGCAATAATATGTATTAAAGATCAGAAAGTAATTGTGAATAAGCAAATGGAAGAGTGGATAAGGACCATACTTGGACACAAAGAAAGTTCTCAATGATAATATGGAAGTGGTAAGTTTACTAAGGATGAATATAGAGAAATATATAATTGCAAATATAAACAGAATGCTTATGAATATAGCAGAAAAAAGCTCTTTTAACAATGGGGTATGTGAATGGAACCATGCAGCAATAGACAAAACAGTTCATAAACGTTTGGCAGATCAACTAAGTCTTAAAATATCATCTGCACAAATGTGGGTTGTACATGCAGATAGTGGGAGGATTACATTACTTCGTTTATGTTTGTTTGTTAGTTGGTTAATTTAGAATCTTGAAGGTCTATCATTCCTAAGCTATACGCTCCCAGCTTGGGAAAGGGCTACAACTAGTTCTACATTTTTATGCATTTGAATGCACTGCATGCAGACAGAAATGTTTTCATTGAAATCAAGTCAAATATAGTTTTAAAGTATGAGAGTTGAGTACAGCAATGAAAACTCCCAAGGTGGGAGAGAATATTTGGGCCAAGACGATGCTGCAAAATTTAAAATGGAGCATTATATTTAGGGGTTGATGAAGTTGCATCACTGGGAAATGTCAGGAACATGAAATTTCTTGCTTTACAGCCAGGGTGCTATTACAAATTCCTGTGATGGATTCTCAGGTTTAGGAGGAATTATGCATTTTTTTCTGCAAAGTAAAGGTAAATGTTGCCTTTTAGATTGGGAAACTAAAAAATAAGTAGAAGAGTAAAATGCATCATAAAGGCAGAAACTCTCACTCTATAAGGGGTAGCTGATATGATATTTTTTGTTGTGAAACTATTGGAAAAACTTTTTAAAAAGAGACTCAGTAGCAAGAAGCATTGATATATAAATCAGTAACAAGACACTAAGGGATAAAGTACACAATGAATTGTGTGAATGAAAGTAATCCAAGAATTGATATTGTTGTTTTAAAACAGGTTCTGAGGAATGTCCAAATTTGTCTGCAGATGTTCAGCGTCACAATACAGTGATGGACAAGCTATCCTTAACCCATTAAGCCATTTGTTAACTATATACCTCAGTATCAGAGAACTGCTATGAAACATTAAATATATTCAGTATCAGACATTTCAAAGCCACTAAGCCTGGGCACACTGAAGCATATCATAAGAAGAATTGACATTCTAAAACTTTTAAAGGGAACAGTTACCTGAAATTTAAATGGATTCTGGAAAATAATAAATGTATACACACAATCTCAGTGATTTTTATATATGGACAGAAAACTGTTAGAGTCTTTTGAAAGAGTAAATGAAATATTAAATCTGGACAAATTTACACATATATAAAATACCTAGTGTGAGTTATTAAATAATGTTTATAAAAAATGGTAATCTAAGAGAAAGAATGAAGAAGATTTTTGTTGCTTGGAATAAAACAGAAATGTTCGGTTTTTGTTTTAAGGATATTATGAGAGTATATTTGATTTGATTTGTTTTTTTGTTGTCGAAGTTCAGTGAAACGTTTCTTTTGCATGAGAACTTCCTGCCTGACAGGTACATACTTATGGTCCTTGAATAAGCTCCACAGTTCAATTGAGCCCATCCCCTGCAGTTTCTTTCCCCATCCTATGCATCCTAAATCATACCTAATCACATCATAATTGCCTTTCCCTAGTTATAATTCTTGCCCTGCAATATGCACCTATCCCTTTCCATCACGAAATTAAACATAACCGAATTGTGGTCACTATCACAAAAGTGCTCACCTACCTCCAAATCTAGCACCTAGCCAGGTTCATTACCAAGTACCCAATCCAATGTGGCCTCGCCCTTGTTGGCCTTTCTATATACTAAGTCAGGAAACCTTCCTGCACACATCAGACAAAAACTGAGCCATCGAAAGTACTTGAACTATAGATTCCCAGTAAATATTTGGAAAGTTAAAGACCTCATAACAACTACTCTGTCACTCTCACTCCTATCGAAGATCATCTTTACTATCCTTTCCTCTACATCTCTGGAACTGTTCGGAGGCCTATAGAAAACTCACAACAAGGTAACCTCTCATTTCCTGTTTCTAATCTCACCCCATACTACCTCAGTAGACGAGTCCTCAAACATCCTTCCTGCAACCGTAATACTGTCCTTGACTAACAGTGCCACACCCCCTCTTTTACAATTTTCTCTGTTCTTACTGAAACATGTAAATCCTGGAACTTGCAATAACCATTCCTCTCCATGTTCTACCCATGTCTCTGAAATAGCCACAACATCAAAATTCCAGGTACCAATCCATTCTGCAATTTCACCCACCTTATTCCGGATGCTCCTGGTGTTGAAGTAGACACACTTCAAACCAACTTCTTGCTTGCCGGTGCCTTCTTGCGATCTTGAAATCTTAATTCTGACCTCACTACTCTCGAATTTCCGTATACTTGAACTACAATTTCAGTTCCCATCCTCCTGCTGAATTAGTTTAAACCCACCTGAAGAGCATTTGCAAATTTCCCCCCCAGGATATTGGTACCCCTCTGGTTCAGGTGAAGATCATCCTGTTTGTAGAGGTCCCACCCACCCCAGAAAAAGCCTCAATTATCCAGGAATCCAAAAGCTCCTTCCTGCACCATCCTGATAGCCATGTGTTCAACTCCTCTCCTCTCTCTCCCTATTCCTTGCCTCGCTAGCAGGTGGCATGGCAACAAACCAGAGATAACAACTCTGTTTGTTCTAGCTCTAAACTTCCAGCCTAGCTCACAGAATTTCTGCCTTAAATCTCCTTTTCTCTTCCTACCTATGTCATTGGTGCCTATGTGGGCCACAACTTGGGGCTGCTCCCCATCCCCCTGGGAATCAATACACCAATTGTGAGTCTCCCTCGTTCCCACAGAACCTCCTATCTGTCCCCCTAACTATGGAGTCTCAAATGACTAATGCTCTCCTCCTCTTCCCCTTTCCCTTCTGAGCAATAGGGACAGATTCTGTGCGAGAGGCCTGTGCCCCATTGTTGAACTCCTGAGGTAAGCTTTTATATCTTTTAAAATTTACCTTCCCATCAGGCATCTAAGCCTTGCTGCCACTCCTCCCACTCTACCTCAACGCGGAATCCATGGTTTACGAGGGAAGTTGAATCTCTTGTCAAGAGGAAAAAGAAGAAGGCTTATGTTAGGATGAGATATGATGGCTCAAGTAGGGCACTTGAGTGTTACAAGTTAGCCAGGAAAGACCTAAAGAGAGAGCAGAGAAAAGCCAGGAGTAGACATGAGAAGTTGTTGGCAGATAGGATCAAGGAAAACCCTAAAGCTTTCCATTGGTATATCAGGAATAAAAGAATGATGAGTAAGATTCGGGCAAATCAGTTGTGCATTGTGCGTGGAGTCAGAGGAGATGGGGAAGTGCTAAATGAATACTTTTCGTCAGTATTCACACTAGAAAACGACAATGTTATCAAAGAGAATGTTGAGATACAGGCTACTAGATTAGATGGGATTGAGGTACATAAGGAGTAGGTGTTAGCAATTCTGGAAAGTGTAAAAATAGATAAGTCCCATGGGCCAAATGGAATTTATCCCAGGATTCTCTGGGAAGCCAGGGAGGAGATTGCAGAGCCTTTGGCTTTGATCTTTATGTTATCATTGTCTACAGGAATAGTGCCAGAAGATTGGAGGATAGCAAATGTTGTTGTTCCCTTGTTCAAGAAGGGAGGAGCGATAACCCTGGAAATTATAGACCTGTGAGCCTTACGTTGGTCATGGGTATAGTGTTGGAGAGGGTTACAAGAGATAGGATTTATAATCATCTAGAAAGAAATAGGTTGATTAGGGATAGTCAACACGGTTTTGTGAAGGGTAGATCGTGCCTTACAAACCTTATTGAGTTCTTTGAGAGGGTGACCAAACAGGTGGATGAAGGTAAAGTGGTTGATGTGGTGTATGTGGATTTCAGTAAGATGTTTGATAAGGTTCCCCACAGTAGGCTATTGCACAAAATACAAAGGCATAGGATTGAGGGGGATTTCGCGGTTTGGATCAGAAATTAGCTAGCTGAAAGAAGACAGAGGGTGCTGGCTGATGGGAAATATTCATCCTGAGGTTTAGTTACTAGTGGTATACCGCAAGAATCTTTTTGGGTCCATTGTTGATTATCATTTTTAAAAATGACCTGGATGAGAGCATAGAAGGATGGATTAGTACATTTGCAGATAACACTAAGGTCGGTAGAGTTGTGGATAGTGACGAAGGATGTTGTAGGGTACAGAGGGGCATAGATAAGCTGCAGAACTGGGCTGAGAGGTGGCAAATGGAGTTTAATGCAGAAAAGTGTGAGGTGATTCACTTTAGAAGAAGTAACAGGAATGCAGAGTACTGGGCTAATGGTAAGATTCTTGGTCGTATTGATGAGCAGAGATCTCGGTGTCCAGGTACATACATCCTTGCAAGTTGCCACCCAAGTTGATAGGGTTGTTAAGAAGGCATACAGTGTGTTAGCCTTTATTGGTAGGGGGATTGAATTTTGGAGCCATGAGATCATGCTGCAGCCGTACAAAACTCTGGTGCGGCCACACTTGGAGTATTGCGTACAGCTCTGGTTACCGCATTATAGGAAGGATGTGGAAGCTTTGGAAAGGGTTCAGAGGAGATTTACTAGGATGTTACCTGGTATAGATGGTCTTACAAGGAAAAGTTGCAATACTTGAGGCTGTTTTCATTAGAGAGAAGAAGGTTGAGAGGTGACTTAATTAAGACATATAAGATAATCATGGGATAAGATATCTTGGACAGTGAGAGCCTTTTTCCTTGAAAGGCGATGAATAGCACAAGGGGACATAGCTTTAATTTGTGGGGTGATAGATATATGACAGATATCAGAGGTGGTTTCTTTACTCAGATAATTAGTAGAGGCATGGAATGCACTGCCTGCAACAGTAGTAGACCTGCCAACTTTAAGGGCATTTAAATGGTCATTGGATAGGCCTATGAATGAGACTGGAATAGTGTTGGTTAGATGGGCTTCAGATTGGTTCCATGGGTTGACACAACATCAAGGGTCAAAGGGCCTGTATTGCGCTGTAATGTTCTGTGTTCAGTACAAGCAGATCATAACATACAAAGACATACAGATCATCGGATGTTTTGACAGAGTGAGGCATACTAGGTTGTAGCTACACAGGAGGTGCACAAAAGCAAGATCAATATTAGATTGGTATTAGAGAGGTCTATTCATCAGTCTAATAACAACAGGGAAGAAGCTGTTCTTGAACCTATAGGTTTAAGCTTCTGTATCTCTGTCTGATGGAAGAGGTTGGAAGAGAGTATAACTGGGGTGGGAGGAATCTTTGATTATATTGGCTGCCTTTCCAAAGCAATGAGAAGTGCAGTGGGAGTCCAGGGATGGGAGGTTGGCTTGCGTGATTGGGCTAGGCATACAACTTTATGTAATTTCTTGCGATCCTGGGCAGAGCAGTTGCCATATCAACCATGATGCACCCTGATAGTATGCTTTCTATGGTACAACTGTAAAAGTTGGTGTGGGTCCTTAAGGACATGCTGAATTTCCAAAGGCTCCTGAGGAAGAAGAGAAGCTGTTGTGCCTTCCTAACTGTCGCATCTACATGAGAGATCTAGGACAGATTATCGGTTATCATCACTCCTGGGAACTTGGCTCTCTTGACCATCTTTGTTAATGTAAATAGGGGCATGTCCTCTTCCTTTCTTCCTGAAGTCAATGATCAGTTCTTTGGAGGAGAGATTGTTATCTACATACCACGACACCAAGCATTCTATCTCCTTCCTGTATTCTGACTTGTCTTTGTTTGATATCTGATCTACAACAGTGGTATCATCAGCAAACTTGTAAATGTCATTCAGATGAAATTTGGCCACACAGTTGTGGGTATATAGGGAGGACAAAAAGGGGTTGAGTACACATCCTTGTGAGACACCGGTATTGAGGATTATCATGGAGGAGGTGCTGTTGTCTTCCTTCATTGGTTGTGGTCTGTGGGTCAGGAAGCTGAGGATCCAGTTGCAGAGGGCGGAGCTGAGACCAAGGCCTCAGAGTTTCAAAATTGGTCTGGTCGGGATTATAGAGTTGAAAGCAGAGCTGTAGTTGTTAAGTAGAAGCCTGCCACCAGTATCTTTATTATCCAGATGTTCCAGGGATGAGTGTAGAGTCGGGGAAATGGTGCCGAAGAGTGTGGTGCTGGAACAGCACAGCCAGTCAGGCAGCATCAGAGGAGCAGGAGAGTCGATATTTCAGGAATAAGCCCTTCATCAGGAATGAGGTGAAGCTGTGGATCTGTTGCACCTGGTAGGTAAATTGCAGGAGATCAAAGCAGGATGGGAGGCTAGAGGTGATATATTTCATTGGACTGAAGGTCTCTACAGGGGTCAGGAATGATGGATGAATGGAAGTGATTAAGGGTGGAGAATGGTGGGAGAAAAAGCTTGACAGCAAACAAAATTAGAATAATGGGTTCTGATGGTAATTGAGGTGAAGATGAATTCTAGTGAAAGGGAAGTTTAAATGAAAGCACTAAACTGATAGCTTTCTCTAAATGACATTTGTGTCCTTGACTTTCCTTTAAGAGAGCTGAATTTGAGCCACCACCCGCAGCATTGGGACCATATGTGGAAAGATAAGTAAAACTTCACAGATTTTTTTATAAGATCATATGAGAGTCAAGAATATGTGGCATGGTGTTGGGATACTGTGTTAATGTGCAAGGATGATCTGAGACAAGTCTAAATAAACTGGTACAAAGGATAGGAAATATTGCACTGAAAAACTGGTTTCAATAATGTGCACCTACTTAACAAATAGCGTGGCATGAAATGGTTGATGTGGCCAGAAAAGTGCGAAAACATCTTAATTTACAAGACGATGACACGTACTCTCGAGAGAAACGGATTTTAAAACAACTGGGATCCTGCAATTTTAGCAAAGTTGCAAAAAAGGAGCAAGAAGGATGTAGATTTGAATAATCAAGCACTTTGAGATTGGAACACTTAGAAAGAAGTATCTTCAAATGGATAAAGATGAAAGAAACCTGGAGAATGGTAAGACATTTTATGTTGTTAATTTACTGTTATTGAATGAGGTGACCTGCAGATCGAGAACTGGAGGATAACAAACTAAATTAAGGTTTAGGATGGATAGCAACAGGACCACAACTAAATAGGATGGTGATGAAAGCACATGCTAAAACAATCAATCATTTGATTGGCAGAGAGCAAGAGAAGGTTCAAGAAGGACAATTGAGACATGTATACAGGCTATGAGTGGTAGGCCATTTAAGACACAACCTTGACCAGTAGGGAAGGGGAAAAGGATAGTACAATCTATTAACCATAGAAGCATAAAAAAAAAAGGAAGCTTACACAGCCACATCACACTCCCCAGTTTCTGCTTCACCCCTTGCCTGCCAGGCATATCCGACAACAAAAACTGGAAATGCTCAAGTTATTCAATGTGATCCACAATCACCTGATGGACAATGAGGAAGGAGAAACAGACCCCATCCCACACCTAAGTGAGCAATTGGGGAAAATTAGATAAAAAATAGGTCAGACAGGTTCAACCACTAGTTGCAAAAGAAAGTAGACATTCTTGAAGAGGATATGGAACAGGAATTCCAGAAACAGAAATGGTAAAACAAAAAGATTGATGTTAAAATGCGCCCTTAGATCAGAATAATACCACATGGGGTAGTAGGAGTACAACTAGTCTTGGTTCTGACATGGGGACTAATGGCCAGTAAGTTGGTAGGAAAGGACAATAAACTGACCTTACCAAGAGCACATAGACAGGAGGCTGGAAGAATACAACAAGCCAGGCAACATCAGGAGGTGGAGAAGTCGACGTTTCACGACCTGAAGAAGGGTTACATCCGAAATGTTGACTTCTCCATTGCCTGATGCTGTCTAGCTTACTGTGTTCTTCCAGACTCCTGCCTGTCTACTTTGGATTCCAGCATCTGCAGTTTTTTTGTCTCCGACTAAGAGTACAGCAGAGTGTTGATAGTAGGAGCAGTAGGTTTGGTTAAAGGACCTGTCCCTTGTCAGTTCTTATCAAAAGAGGGTATTGTTAGGGCAAAACACAAAATTAGCCTGTGAAGAATGCATTTAAATAAGGAGATTACTGTCATTCTAAAAGTTTATAAGAACCATTTTACATGCATCTCCAGACATAAACATTTCCCTCGTTATTAACGTATTTATTCTTCCCTTCCTTTATCAAAGTTAGGGCTGCTCATGGTTCTTAGTTAACATAAAATGGCTGCCCATGGATTTTAAGTTGGCATAAAAATAACCAAAGAAGATTGTTAGCTGAAGCAGTAATTTACACAGTCAGAATCATGGCCTTCATACTCAAGCGACCAGATGTGGTGAGTCCAGTCCAGTTTGGGTCAATGGCAACCCCAAGCATGTTGATGGTGGGAGATTCAGCGATGGTAATGCCATTGAATGTCAAGGGATGGTGGTTAGATTATCTCATACACGTAATTGTCATTGTCTGGAATTTGTAGGGCATGAATGTTACTTGCTACTTGTCATCCAAGCCTGGATATTGTCCAAATCTTGTTGCATTAAACATGGACTGCTTCAGTGTCTGAGGAGTCCTGAGTGGTGCTGAACATTGTGCAATCATTAGTGAACATCTTCCTTTTGACCTTATGTTGGAGGGAAGGTCATTGATGAAGCAGCTGAAGATGGCTGGGCCTAGGACTATCTTGAGGAACACCTGCAGAGATGTCCTGGAGCTAAGATGACTGACCTCCAACAATCATAACCATCTTCCAATGTGCTAGGTATGATTCCAAACAGCAGACAACTTGCCCCTCTTACCCATTGATTCCAGTTTTGCTAGGGCTCCTCAATGCCACATTTGGTCAAATACAGCCTTGATGTCAAGGGATATCACTCTCACTTCATGTCTGCTATTCGGCTCACTTGTCCGTGTTGAAACTAATACTGTAATGAGGTTAGGAGCTGAGTGGCTCAGGCAGAACACAAACCAGGCATCAGTGAGCAGGTTATTGCTGAGCAGGTGCTGCTTGATAGAATTGTTGGCAATATCTTTCATCACTTTACTGATGAATGGGGAAAGATTGTTGGGGCAGTAATTAGATATACCTGGGCAATTTTTTACATTAGCAGAGCAAATAACTGCAGATGCTGGAAACTGAATTGAAAACTAAAAATGTTGAAGATCCCAATAGGTCAGGTAGCATCTATCGAGAGGAAGCAACCTTACATTCTGATTCTACATGGCTCTTCATCAGAGTTAAAGTGAAGCATTGAGAGAGCAACATTTATGCAAAGTGTGTGTGTATGGGGGGGGGTTGGGTAGAGTGCTGGAGGAGAAAGGATGTTGACCATTCAGATTAAATAATTGGAATGTGAGAAAGGCAGAACAATGGTGTGTCAAACTGCCAGACTGGAAAGAGCAGACAGCCCCACTGGAGTGGGTGAGGGAGGGAAGAAAACATGACAGCAAATGTAACAAATGAAGCTAAAACATTCCCACTTGTTTGTCCTCAGCATGCTGCCATGCTCCAGTGGATCACAGCGCAAACTGGAGGAGCAAAATCTCATCTTTAAACGAGACAATTTTCAAACTTGTGGACTCAGTATTGAGTTCAACACCTTTAAATTGTGAACTCATTCCTTCTCTTTCTTTTAGCTTTGCATTTTCGGTCACCCTCTGCCAGACTGAAAAGAACAGCCAGTCCTACTGGGGTGGGGCAAGGTGAGAGAAAGTGACCTCTCCCCATCCTAGTGGGACTGTCTGGTCTTTCCAGTCTGGCAGTTAGACACACCATTGTTCTGCCATTCTCACATTCCAAACACTTAATCTGAACTACCAACACCCTTTCTCCCCAACAGTCCAACCCTTCTCTTCCAACTATTGCATAAATACTGCCCCCTCCACACTTCACTTCAGCTCATGAAGAGTCATATAAACTTGAAATGTTAGCTTGCATTCTCTCTACGGATGTTGCCTGACAATTGTGAACTCCAGCACTTTTTGTTTTCAATGTTCTACATTGTTGGGTAGATGTCAGTGTTCTAACTGTCCTGGAAGATCTTGGCTAGGGGGAGTGGCAGTTTCTGGAGCTCAAGTCTTCGGTACTATCACTAAATAGATGTCAGAACCCATGGCCTTTGATTATCCAGTATCTTCAACTGTTTCTTGATAACACATGGAGTGAATCAAATTGGCTGTAGACTGATATCTGTGATGCTGGAGATTTCTGGAGGAGGCCAGGATGGATCATCATCTTGGCACTTCTGGTTGAAAATTCATATGAATGCTTCAACCTTAGCTTTTGCCCTGATGTGTTAGATTCTTCCATCATTGAGGATGGGGATATTTGTGGAGACTCCTCCTCCAGTGAGTTTTTAAATTGTCCACCACTATTCATGACTGGATGTAAGAGGACTGTAGAGCTTATATCTGATCCATTGGTTGAGGAATTGCTTAGCTCTATCTATCATTTGCTGTTTATGCTGTTTGGCATGCAAGTAGCCCTGATTAGAGTGGTGCTGGAACAGCACAGCAGGTCAGGCAGCATCTGAGGAGCAGGAAAATGGACGTTTCGGACAAAAGCCCTTCATGCTCCTCAGATGTTGCCTGACCTGCTGTGCTTTTCCAGCGCCACTCTAATCTTGACTCTAATCTCCAGCATCTGCAGTACCCACTTCTGCCTATGCAAGTAGTCCTGTTTGGTAGCTTCATCAGTTTGACACCTCATTTGTAGAAGTAAAGAAGTCTTCCTGCATTTATATACTGCACTGGTCAGTCAACACTTGGAAAACTGTGTGTAGTTTCAAACTCTTTGCCCAAGGAAGGACATATTAGTCCTACAGTTTGCAAGAAATGTTCACTGATCTATTCTCTGGGCTGAGGGGATTGTCCACTGGGATGGATTGTGAACTACGCCAATATTCCCTGGACTTTAAAAAAATAAATTCCTTTTACCCTTTAATACAACTTGGTGAAGACTCACTGTTTCAGATTTCTGCAACCTGCTTTGTTTGAAAGTGTTCCATTATAAATAGCATTTAACAAATAAGCATTGCTTTTTATTGCTATTGCTAGGCAACTCTAATAATAATAATGATGAAACAACTGAAACAAATGGGGCCATTTTTTTAATAGAACTGTTCTCACTTGTTCACTGAAATAACTGCCAGAAGCTGGTATCCCATCAATAAATCACACTTTAATTACACATGGATCCAGCTCCCTCAGAGCCAGTTCCCAGAATCAACAGAACTTCTGATGGTCCTGTTTATATCTGTCAGCCAGGACTCCCTGATTGGACCAGATTAACGCCCTATTAAGGGATTTCATATTCTTTGAGGTCCACTTGGCTGAGCTCATTAAAATCACTATATTAACTGGTTCTTTTTGGCAGATCAGTCACAACAAAGCAAGGAAATTGTATGAATGCAGATTAAGGTATTTTCAGGAATCTCCATCACTGTTCAGCTGAAGTTATGATGGAAAAATAGAAAAAGCTTTGTCAGAAATTTTCCTTTTAAATTCCAGTTAGGTCAACCTTTGTTGGATGTTTGTCAATAGTGTGTTAATTGCTGACAATGCTTAATTTTTCTCTCTTGCTTTTGCTAAGATTTACAGAATGCAGACAGCCCAGTTAAAAAAAAACATGCTGCTTCTGTGTATTTATATACAATATGTTGTAAAGACTCTGCAAAGAAAAAAAAAATTGGTCACTCCAAATCTGTACTGCCCTGATTTTTGTTATTCGCTCACAGGATGTAGGCTTCTCTGGCTTGGCCAACATTTATTGCCCGCTCCTAGTTGCTCTTGAGAAGGTAGTGGTAAGCTGCCTTCTTGAGCTGCCCAAGTCCATCTGGTGTGGGTATACTCACAATTTTTTTATGGAGCAAGTTCTAGACTTTTGACCCAGTGCCATGAAGGAGTGATGACATATTTCCAAGATCGAATGATAAGTGCCTTGAAGGGAAACTTGCAAGTGATGGTGTTTCCATGCATCTACTTTGTCCTTCTAGATGTTAGTGGTTCTGGATTTCCTCCATATTTCTATGAACCATGGTGAATTTCTGCATGTATCTTTTCGATAGTGCACACTTCTGCAGCAGGAAATCGATGATGGAGGGACTGAATGTTTGTCAATGTGGTGCATATCAATTATGCTGTTTAGTCCTCGATGGTGTCAAGTTTCTTGTGTGTTGTTGGAGCTGCACTCATCCACGCAAGTGGGGAGTATTCTATCACATTCCTGACTTGTGCCTTGTAGACAAGCATTGGGGAGTCAGGAAGTAAATTATGTCCGGCAAGAGTCTCGACTCTGACCTTCTCTAGTAGCCACACTACTTACAAGGCTAATCCAGATCAGTTTCTGGTCATTGGTAACCCCCAAAGATGCTGATACCGGGGGACTCAGTGATGGTGATGCCATTAAATACCAAGCGATGATGGTTAGATTGTGTCTTATTGGAGATGGTCATTGCCTGGCAGTTGTGTGGTGTAAATGTTACTTGCCACTTGTCAACCCAAGCCTGGATATTGTCCAGATCTTACTGCATTTGGACATTGATGACTTCAATATCTGAGGAGTCGCAAATGATCATTGCACAGTTATCAGCGAGCATCCCCAGTTCTGAACCTATGATGAAGGGAAAGTCATTGATGAAGCAACTAAAGATTGTTGGACCTGGGGCACTCCTCTGAAAAACTTCTGTTGGGATGTTCCAGGGCTGAGATGTCTGACCTCCAACCACTGCAATAATCTTCCTTTCTCATCTGGAACTGATAGGGCAAGATAAAGACAAAAAGAAACTTCATGCCAGATACAAAATTTATAATACTGTAGAAAGCCAAAGGAGGTATAGGAAGTATGAAGGTGAAGTAAAATGGAAATTAGAAAAGCTAAAAAGGTATCAAAAGGTATTAATGTATAAAGAATAAAATCTGAAAAATGCTTTAAGAGCATTAAGAGCATAAGGATAACTAAGGACCTGGTACATCTTATCAGAAAATGACAAGGCACATATGTGAATGCAGAAGGTGTGGGCTGGGTTCTGAATGGGTATATTTTCTCTGTCTTTGCAAAGACGTCGGATGATGTACACATTGATAGAAGGATTAGAGGGATCATGAATGGAGGAAAACCCTTCTCCAATCAGAGATTGACCCGTTCTGGAATTCACTGTTCAGGTTGATGATAGAAGCAGAACGCACAACTTGTCTAAAATGTACCTTTACTTACTCCTGAAATAACCTGGACAGCCACAGGTCAGGTACAGGAAACTGGGATCAAATAGGTGGCTTGTTTTTTCTCAGCTGGCACAGACACATGGGCTAATTGGCCCTTTTCTTTGCTGTAACTTTTCTCTGGTTCTATGGTTCTATATTTGGTGAGGATTAGTGATGAGAATAGTCTAACGTATAAATTAGAAATTGGGACCAGCACTAGGCCATTCAGTCCCTCAACACTGTTCTGCCTTTCAATAGGATCATGGCTCATAAGGTTGTGATGTCAACTCCATATTCCAAACAACCCCTAATAACCTTTCACTCCTTTGTTAATCCAAAACCTGTCCTAAAAATGTTTAATGTCCCTGCCTCCACTGAAGAGAGTTTCAAAGACACACAACTTTCTGAGAGAAAGTATTTGTCCTTATCTCCTTCTTAAATCAAAGACTCCTTTGATGGGTGGCACGGTGGCACAGTGGTTAGCACTGCTGCCTCACAGCGCCTGTAGACCTAGGTTCAATTCTCGCCTCAGGCAACTGACTGTGTGGAGTTTGCACGTTCTCCCCGTGTCTGCGTGGGTTTCCTCCGGGTGCTCCGGTTTCCTCCCACAGTCCAAAGATGTGCAGATCAGGTGAATTGGCCATGCTAAATTGCCAGTAGTGTTAGATAAGGGGTAAATGTAGGGGCATGGGTGGGTTGCGGGTCGGTGTGGACTTGTTGGGCCGAAGGGCCTGTTTCCACGCTGTAATCTAATCTAATCCTTATTTTTAATTTGTGGCATCTAATTCCAAACTGTCCTTTAAGGGAAGTTATCTTTTGCATGTTTATCCTGTCAAATCAGGATCTTACATGTCTTAATGAGATCACCTCTTATCCTTTTAAACCCCTCTGAATACAAGCTCAGCCTGTCCAACCTTTCTGCATTAAATAGACACCCATCTGAGGTAACAGTTGAGCTTTACTGGACTGTTTCTAACACATCTATATCGTTTCTTAAATAAGGAGGCCAAAACTATATACAATACTCCAGATGTGATCCCACCAATGACCAGTACAACGAAAGCAAAATATCTCTAACTTTATCTTCAATATCCCTTGCAATAAATAACAATATTCTAATTGTTTTGATTAAGATTGAGATGGGAATAGTATTTTTCTTTAATTGTGCCACAACTTAAATGTAATTGTTTTACCTAGCTCTTAATTACAATTGTACACTTTCTCTATATTTAAGTTAAAATTAAAATTTCCACCAAATAGGTTTCAATGCTAAAAGTTAAAATATGATTCATTGTGCACTGTCAAATACAGTTTGGAAATCCAAGTGCACCACATCTATCTGTTCCCATTTATTTACATCGCTTGTTACTTTCTCAAACATGATTTCCTTTTCACAAAATCATGTTAAATCTGCATGATTGCACTGTGATTTTCTGAGTCCTTCACTATGAACTGCATAATAAAAGATTTCAGCATTGTTCCTATGACAGGTTTTAAGCTAAGTGGAACAAATACAGAGAATGTTGGAGGAACTCAGCAGGTCTGGCAGCATCTGTGGCAAGAGAAAGAGGATTAACATTTCGAGTCCAGCATGAATTCTTCAGAACACTCCTTCAGATAACTGGCCTGTAGTTTCTTGGTGGTAAAAACAATGACTGCAGATGCTGGAAACCAGATTCTGGATTAGTGGTGCTGGAAGAGCACAGCAATTCAGGCAGCATCCGAGGACAGGCAAAATCCGAGGTTAGGCAAAATCGACGTTTCGGGCAAAAGCCCTTCATCAGGTGTCTGTTTCATCTGTTACTTGAACAGTGGAGTGATGTTTCCTCTTTTCTAATCTGCTTGTACCTTCCTAAAATCTAGGGAGTTTTGAAAAATGCATCTATTATTTCAGCACTCACCTTATTTTAAGATCCTATGATAATGTCCTTCAGATGTTGGACTTGCCAGCTTTAAATATTAATAATTCTCAACATACTCTTTTTTCGTGAAGGTCATTGTTTTAAATTTCTGCCTCCCTTTCACCTTCTGATTTACAATTATTTATAGGAATTTATTAGTATTGTCTGCATGGAGACGAACTCAAAATATCTGTTCAATTCACCTGCCTTTTTTTACTTTCCACTATTAATTCCTAAAACTCACTTTCTAGATAACCAACTTTCACATTATTTACTCTTTTTCTTTTTCTTTTTTAAATGCCAGTAGAATCTCTTACTATCTATTTTTATATTTTTAGCCAGCTTTCTCTTGTCCTCACAGCACCAGGGACCTGGGTTCGCTTTCAGCCTCGGGCGACTGTCTGTATGGAGTTTGCACATTCTCGTCATGTCTATGTGGGTTTCCTCCGGGTGCTCCGGTTTCCTCACACAGTCCAAAGATGTGCAGGTTAGGTGAATTGGCCATGCAAAATTGCCCATAGCATTCAGGGATGTGTAGGTTAGGCACATAGTCAAAGGTAAATATAGAGTAATATGGTGGGGAAATGAGTCTGGATGGGTTGCTCTTTGGAGGATTGGTGTGGACTTGTTAGACCTAATGACCTGTTTCCACACTGTAAGGATTCTATCATTCCTATTAATCTTTTCATAATTCTTTCTATTCTGTCTAATCTTCTGAATGACCATTCATTTTACAGAATGGTGCACTTTTTCTTTCAACTTGGTAATATGTTTAATTTCTTTCATTAGCCACAGATGTTGTATTCTTCCTTTAGAGTTTGTTTCCCTTTTTTTAGAGTTTTCTGAACATTGTGTTAAATATTTGCAATTGCATCTCTATTGATCTATCCTGAAATTAGATGTCCAAATTTATTTCAGCTAGTGTTTTTATGTCCTTAGACTTGCCTTTACTTAAAACTGTTGTTTGATTAATTTTTCTCTACCTCAAACTGAATGTAAGTATAGAGGCATACAGTACAGAAGAGGCCCTTCAGCCTTTTGAGTCTATACCAACAAAAGACTACTCTAAATCTGCAATAATCCCACTTTCCAGCACTTGGTCTTAAATGCTATGACATTTCAAGTGCTCATCCACCCAACTACCCTCCGAGGCAGTGCATTTCAGAGTCCCACCACACTCTGGGTGAAAAAAAGTATTCTCAAATTCCCTCTAAACCTTCTGTGTTTCATCTTAAAATTGTGCCCCCTTGTTATTGACCCTATAACTAAGGGGAATGGCTGATTTATATCCGCCCTGTCCATGCCCCTCATAATCTTACACATCTTATCAGGTCCCTTCAGATTTCTCTGCTCCAGAGAAAACAACCTGAGTTATCCAGCCTTTCTTCATAGCTAAATTGTTTCATCCCAGGCAATAACATGGTGAACATCCTCTGCAGCCTCTGCAATGCAATCACATCCTTCTTATAGTGCAGTGACCAGAACTGTACCCAATACTCGAGCTGTAGCCTAACCAAAATTTTGTACAGCTCCAACATGACCTGCCTACTCTTATGTATGATTTGCTCAATTGTGTGTGGTAGGCAGAACATCTTGCAACATGCTGTGGAAAAAAATTATGTGCATCACCACTGTACAGTAATAACAGAGCTACAACTTTTTTTCCCGAATTATCCTGTTTAGAGATGTTATTATGCACCTCAGAAACTTGAATCCAGGCCTCCAGGCTCAGTGACACTACCACTGCACCCCTGACGTAAAGCCACCATGTCCCAAAGGACCATACGCTGCTCTTTCATTGGATAGAGTTAATTGGTAGTGAGTTTAACCTGAGGGTCACCAAACCTCAGTGAGGGGCAAGATCAAGAAGGTGAAACCTTCATGGTAACCTCAGCTGATGCAGGAATTGAACCCATATTGTTGGCATTCACTCTGTATTGCAGACCAGCAATCCAACTAAGTAAGCTAACTGACCGCCCTGTCCTTAGAATCTGTCCCATAACTGATAAAAGCAGGCATCCATATACCATATTAACTACCCTCTCAACTTAACCTGCAGTCTTCAGGGATGTTTGGACAAGCACCCCAAGATCTCTCTGTTCCTCTGAGCTCCTTAGTGTCTGCCCATTCATTGGGTACTCCTTTGCTTTGTTACAAATTGCAACTCAGCAGTTTATCAAAATACATCAAGCTTATAATGTCTTTTAAATATAAGAATGTTCATTTATCCTTGTTAGCAATGCAAAAAATCATTGTTTTCTAATCTTTTCTAACTCAGTGATCCAAACCAAATCATCAAAAGATGAGTCAGGCTTGAGCATTGATTTGATTCAGTCTGTCACAAAGTGAGACAGTTGAAAATGAAGCTTTACCGAACAAGGCATAGTGTAGCTTTGTGAAACCTTGTTTTTGGGATCTGTCAAAGATGCAGCTATGATGTGGAGGTGCCAGTGGTGGGCTGGGGTGGACAAAGTTGAACATCACACAACACCAGGTTATTTGGAAGTCCTGGCTTTTGGAGCGCTGCTCCTTCATCAGGTGGTTGTGGGGCAGGATCATAAGACACAGAATTTATCTTATGTAAATTCTGCCCCACTAATTACCTGATGAAGGAGCAGCATTCCAAAAGCTAAGACTTCCAAATAAACTTAGTGAACTATAACCTTAGTGTTGTGTGATTTTTAAAGATGCAGTTATAAAGGGGTGTGAGTTGCTAAACTGATAAGAAAAGCTCAGAGAGTTGAAGCAGGAGATATCATTCATAACAACGGAGGCAAGGGAGCAATATCCAGTAAAGCAGACAAATAATTTTTATTTGTCTGCTGAAGTGGTTATTTAACACAATGGCAATGCACAGCTTCTTCTCACTGCCTCTTTGTCACTGGAGACATTGGACTAAATTCTCCCGTTCTCATTTGAAGTGTTTTTTCAAGTGAGATTCATGGCACTCAATCTGCTATGACTTAGAATGACTTCATTCACACAAACCTTCAGCTCTTCATCTCTTTACTTATGCAGCCATGCTCTTAGACACCTTTTTTATGGAATTGCATGGCTGGAAATACTGAAGGGCTCACCATTACTGGAATCTTCTATTGTTTAGGCAGTTGGGGTTTTATTTAAAACCCTGACGCACACCACTTCAGCTATTGCAGGTCATGAACTGACCATTATGCTGTGGTCCCAACCTGTTATCTCCAAAGAGATGGCCAAGAAAGGCAATTTAGCTTCCTGCTTTGTGGACAGGGACTGAAAGTGCTGGTGGATCGGGTTTTGGAGAAGACAGCTGTGCTTTATCCTGCTGATAATCACAGGAGACCATGCCATCAGACCAAGACAGCTGGTCTCCTGTGGCTATCAGCAGGATAAAGGACCCAAAATGCAGTCTGTGTGTATCCTAGGTCCTGTGGAAATATTGAGCCCAGCAAAGCAGGCTCATTCTGCACTGCCTGAGGCTAAGTGCCATCATCTACTCTCTAGATAGTGCACCCTCATAAGGCCGCTACTTACTCTAACTCTGTCACTGCACTCATCTGTTGCCATGGGACACCATCTACAATCCTCACTATTGTGTTTATATTATCCACTCAATGGCTCTCATCCAACTCATCCTTCGAAACTACTAACCCTTCCTGCCTTCTAAGCTTTCTATTCAGGACACCTTAACACTTCACCTCTTCCTACATCACCACTCAGTGCTCTACCATTCACTTCAATCATACACAATCCTCATTTGTCTTATTGCAGAAATAATCAGCTCACAACTGAACCAAGAGTTCCAAAATGAGTGTGTGGGTGGCTAACATGAGCCTCCTCACTCCTTTCATCTGCTAGATTGACTGGAGAAGAGAAAGATGGCACATATGGAGATGGAGAGACATCCAACCATATCAGTAAGCTCACTTGTGCTATCCTACACTACTCTCATTACCGTCTGTGCAAATCCACCTGAGCATTTGTCCTTCTCTATTAACTATTTCACTGTCTTCTCATGCAGCCAACAGCAGATCCCAGTGAACATCTGCACAGAAACCAGAGCTAGAGACCTTCAGCTCATCCTCACCTCAGAAAGGAAAGTCATTGAATCCACAGAGAATGCAACAGCAGGGCTTTCACCTGCACCCTCCGCCAGCATCAAGACTTACTTGTCAGTGGGTTCTCCATACAATCGGACTCGAGAGCACAATCTATTGAACACATCACTGAAAGGTCTGTGCTGCTGGTCAAGGGTGAAATGTCCCAGGTCTCTGACACTCAGTCTCTGACTGTTGGTGAATAGTCCCCCAAGATATGTGGTTGGCTGTCTCCATGACCACCAGTGTCCAGTTTCTGCTGGATGTGCACATTGACCTGCACTCCTACACTGTAACAATTGGTGCTCAGCATCAATGGGAAGGCGAGAGGAGACTTTCCTCTTAGGGCTACAGAATAGTCCACCCAGTAGGCACCAATAAGGGGGAAGAGCGACACACAGGATTCCCAGAAGTTTCGTCATCTAGAGCTGCCCTGCCCCTTCACCTCTCCCCTTGCCTGTCATGCCAAACCTGCAGAAGTCCAACCCAAGAGGAGGGTGAGCCTGCATTTGGTCAGGACATTCTCTGCAGTTGAGGACTAATTACAAAGCAAGTTCCCTCTCCTCCAGCTGTGGGAGAAGATGAATAAAGAAAACACTGAGGATACATTAGTGGCATGGGTGAAGCCTTGTGTTAGAATTGTAAATAATATCCATAAATATATCTTCACTACCACTCTCAAAGTGTTTGCTCTGGAGGAGGCATGTTGGCTCAGTGATTAGCATTACTCCCTCACAGTGTGGGAACTGGGTTTGATTCGAGCCTCGGGCAACTGTCTGTGTGGGCACATTCTCCCCATGTCTGTGTGAGTTTCCCCTCAGTGCTCAGTTTCCTCCCACAGTCCAAAAATGTGCAGGTCAGGTGGACTGGCCATGCTAAATTGTCCATGGTGTCCAGGGGTGTGCAGGCTAGATGGATTAGCCATGGGAAATGCAGGGTAAATGGGATAGGGTGGGTTTGGGTGGGATGCTCTTTGGAGGATCAAGTGTCGACCCGATGGGCCAAATGGCCCATTTTCACATTGAAGAGATTCCATGATTCTTGAGCCATTTTTGCTGTCAGACCTGGTTATATAGCAATCATGTGAGAGATAAGCAGCCTTGTCAGACATTCCAGGCATGAAAGATATTGCCATTCTCATTGCAGCTGACTCCTTGACTGCAGATAACCTCACAGTTCCTTGAACCATGCCATTCAGCAATGTTTAAGTGTTGGACTTTGATGTGTACAACAATGAGGCTAAACATACTGTGCAAGGATTGTACTTGAACCTGGCCTGCACCCATCATTCCACACTTACACCCATCTTGTAAGTGCGAGTTAATCTCCCTCATTGCACAGTGGTCTGCTATAAGCATCTGCACAAAGTGCTGCCTCTCACAGGTTCAGCACTGTCCTCGAAGATGTTCAATCAGTTCAAAGCAATTTTTCAACCTTGAAACATTTAGCGGCTACCGATGATGAAAATACTGAAAGGAGATTCTTAAGGTTTCTCCTCAACACGCTGGCTGCCATGAGAGACTTCTCTGTACAATGCTGGGAGATGATGTCTTCATGACAGCCTTAAGAGCTTCCTAATCTTAAAACCATGTGATGTTAGTTCATCCATTCATTGACTGATATTTCTTTTCCCTAACAGTGAGTGGGATATGTAATCAGTGGATACTTCTAACTATGATCATGTGAAGGTATCAACATATATAATTAGATAGATAACTAAACTTTTATTCAGCAGCAGTAAACTTCAAGTCAAAAGTAACAAGGTCTCAGTGGCCATTGCAGTGAGTGGGAGCTGCTTTCCAAATTACCAACAGAATCTTAAACAATGAAAACAAAGTCCAAAGCTAGCTCATTCATTCCGGAAGAAGGTTCCAATGAGGTTCTCTATGGCTTTTCATGCTCAATGATATATTGCGTTGTCATGGTGTCCTGGTTGGACCTCCTCATAAATACCCTGATATTCATCCTAATATTTATTCTCAGAAGATTTTTGCTGATTCTGTATTTCTTGTGCATCCAGAACAGCCACATTTTGTTGCCTCCTGTTACGAAGAGCATGGGATACAAAACAAGCCCCCAGCTACTCCTTGAAAAGAGCCACTGTCATAAAAATTCAGGGGCAGCAGTGACCTTGATGGCAGCAGGGATATAATTACCATTCAGTTCTTCAGAGCATGAGTACTTCATTGACAAGTCATTCATTGTCCAAGAATGCAAGGACATCGTTTATGAGGTACAAGGGTGCCTTTTCCTTGTGGTGGGTGACACCAGCTTCTCCCTCTAGAGGCTGTGTGGCAGTCGCTAGAGGCTGCTGGGCCTGCTAATAATCCTTTAATTGCTGTCTCCTGGCTTGTTTTTGAATTTTAAGGATGGCCACAAGGATTGTGGGAAGGGCAGTGATAATGTCAGATTTCTGAGTTACTAATCTGTGAGGAAGGTTCAAGAGATAACACAATTTTATTGCAGGAATTCCAAAGCCCTCTCTCACTCATAAGCCTCATGTTATTACCTCATCAGTGTGCCATGGAGATTTCCCAAGGAGGTCATTATCATATCAGCATGAAGAACACTGAGGTAGGGCACCATAACTGTACATTCAAAGTTTCATATTGCATTGGGAATATAATTTTATCTGGAAGCCAACATGAATCCTGTTCTCCCCATCCCCCACCACAAAGAAAAGACACCCTTGTACCTCATAAATGATGTCCTTGCAGGCTTATATTTCTGCATGGAAATATGGCAAAACATTGTCATCTAATCCTAGCCGTGTTTCTGGTGCAAGTTCAGGTGATGCTTTTAAGTACAATCGTCCGATTACATTTGTTTAGCTGATGTGGCAAGGATGCAATTTTTATGCACAATGTAATGGCCATGATTGTTTGAGGCCATAATTCAAAATATGCATTGTTGGACAATGAATGACATGCCAAAGAAGTCCAACTTGAAGCCAGAGAGTGGTATTACTGGATCACTGTATAATAAATATTCCAATTGCCCCAGCAGGTCTCTCAGGTTCCAGATAATTATTTCTCAGCAAATACAGTAAACTATTCCATCCACTTTGCATGCAGTGTCAGGCATTTTGTGTAACTTTTCGTGCTGTTAACTTTCAGATAATAATGGTACATTTCTAACTTAATGTTCGAGTGAGGAGTCCTTGGCACACATGAGATGGAAAATGAACCCCTCCATCTTCACGTTCCTTTCTGTGTTGCTGTCCTTTAGCCCGATGACCTTTTTGATTCCCCTTTCCATTTCTGCTTTGTTTGTACACTGTTTATGCAACTCCGACTTTACCTTATGACTCATGGCTGTACAAATTACCATATCCTTGTCAACGATATGGTTTCCTTTTGTAAAGGAGAAAATGACCATGACTATTCACTGCTCCAAGGGTTCCCAGTGGCCTTCTTCGATCCAAAAGATCTCACCTTTCTAGCTTGAAATATTCCTTTTCACTGTAATTATTCCCTTAATAATCCAGCCTAATGAATCCCATCTACATACTTGAGTTTTCCACTTTTATTAGGCCTCCATTGACTGCCCACTGGTAAGTTCCCTCTCCATTTTTGCTAAAACTCCGGAGACTTACCATGGCCTAATTCCCTGACTGACTGAGGCGGGCAGCCCTGACTGAGCTCGGCCAAGCACCCCTGGCTGAATTCCCAACAACATCTTCATTGACTGACCTGCATTCTCTGAACACTTGACCTGCAGGACTGACCATAGCCCAATTCTCCGCAGACTATACTGATGTGGATCCTTGGAATATGATAGGATCCCTTCAACCAAACAGCATCAACATCGACTTCACTAGTTTCCAAATCTCCCCTCCCCCCACCTCATCCCAGATCCAACCCTCCAACTCAACACCGCCCTCTTGACATGTCCTACCTGTCCATCTTCCTTCCCACTTATCCCCCCCCCCCCCCCCCCCCACACCACCA
>NC_057723.1:27689850-27702623 GCF_004010195.1 Chiloscyllium plagiosum | reverse complement strand
CTTGACATGTCTTACCTGTCCATCTTCCTTCCCACTTATCCACCCTCCCCACCAAAATATCACAATCACCCCCCACCTGCATCCACCTATCACTTGCCCAGCTACCTTCACCCCAGCCCCATCCCCACCACCCATTCATCTCTCATTCCCCTTCCTCCTCCACGTTCCTGATGAAGGACCTATGCTCAAAATGTCGACTCTCCTGCAACTCGGATGCTGCCTGACCTGCTGTGCTTTTCCAGTACCACATCTTTCGACTTTAGCTGTCCAGCGTCAGCAGTCTTTGCTTTCTTCTTTACGGGTTTGTATCCAGGTACAGGTTTACTTTGTGAAAAATTTTTGATTAGTCCTCATTGAACAAGCAGTTATGTGTGCACCCAGCATAATAATAGCTTCTTGACTAAGCCCCAGGCTGATCTCTGCGCAGTTCTCTGACTAACTTGCTGTAGATCTCTGCATTGGTTGCACTGAACCTGCATGATTGTCAGTGGCCCACTCACCAGTCTACAGTGATACAATTCCCCATGACCCTGGCCCTTTGGAGCCCTGAAGGGAGAGAGTGACCAGCCCCAAGTCGTGGTCCACATAGGTACTAATGACATAGGTAGAGAGAGGCATAGGGATGTAAGGCAGGATTTCAGGGAGCTAGGGTGGAAGCTGAGAGCTAGAACAGAGTTGTTACCTCTTGTTTGCTACCCATGGCACGTGATAGCGAGGCAAAGAATAGGGAGAGATATCAGATGAACACGTGGCTGCAGGGATGATGCAGGAGGGAGGGTTTCAGGTTTTTGGATAATTTGGGCTCATTCTGGGGAAGATAGGACCTCTACAAACAGGACCGTCTTCACTTGAACCAGAGGGGTACTGATATCCTGGGTGGGAAATTTGCGAGTGCTATTCAGGTGGATTTAAACTAGCTCAACAGGGGGATGGGAACCTATGGTGTAGTTCCAGTGCACAGGATGATGAGAGTAGGGAGGGCATGGACAGGATTTCACAGTCACAGGAGTATGCTGGCAGACAGCAAGCTGGTTTGAAGTGTGTCTACTTCAACGGCAGGAATATCCGAAATTAAGTAGGTGAGTTTGCAGCATGGATAGGTACCTGGGACTTCAATGTTGTGGCCATTTCAGAGACATGGATAGAGCATGGTCAGGAATGGATATTGCAGGTTCCAGGGTTTAGATCTTTCATTATCTCAGGGAAAGTGGTAAAAGAGGGGGAGGTGTGGTTTTATTGGTCAAGGACAGTATAACAGTGGCTGAATGAACTTTTGACAAGGACTCGTCTACTGAGCTGGTATGGGCTGAGGTTAGAAACAGGAGAAGAGCAGTCACACTGCTGGGAGTTTTTTATAGGCCTCCACAAAGTTCTAGGGATGTGGCGGAGAGGATTGGCAAAATGATTCTGGGCAGGAGTGAAAGGAACAAGGTGGTCATTATGGGGGGCTTTAACTTCCCCAACATTGACTGGAAATGCTATAACGTCGGATGGATCAGTCTTTGTCGAATATGTGCAGGAGGGTTTCCTGACACAGTATGTCAAGGGCCAACAAGAGGGGGCGCAAACTGGATCTGGTACTTGGTAATAAACCAGGTCAGGTGTTTGATTTAGTTGTTGGTGAGCACATTGGAGAAAGTGACCATAATTCAGTTACATTTAGTTTAGTTGTTGTGGTTCTGTTCACCGAGCTGGGAATTTGTGTTGCAGATGTTTCGTCCCCTGTCTAGGTGACATCCTCAGTGCTTGGGAGCCTCCTGTAAAACGCTTCTGTGATGTTTCCTCCGGCATTTATAGTGATTTGTACCTGCCTCTCGGTACAGCTCGGGCGAACAGAACCACAACAACGAGCACCCGAGCTACAAATCTTCTCCCAAACTTTGAATGTTTAGTTTAGCGATGGAAAGGGAGAGGTACGTGCCACAGGGCAAGAGTTATAGATGGGGGAAGGGCAATTAGGCAAGACTTAGGAGACATAGAATGGGGTAGCAAAATGCAGGGGATGGGGCCAATTGAAATGTGGAACTGGTTTAAAGAACCTGTCCTTGATTGGTATGTCCCTGTCAGGCAGAGAGGAAGTGATAAGGTAAGGGAACCGTGGTTTACTAAATAAATTGTATCTCTTGTTAAGCAGAAGAGGGAGGCTGATGTGACGTTGAGATGAGATGGTTCAGATGAGGCGATGGAGAGTTACAGATTAACTAGGAAAGATTTAAAGAGAGAGTTAAGAAGGGAAGGAGGGGACATAAGCAGTCTTTAGCAGGAACAATAAAGAAGAACCCTAAAGCTTTCTATCGGTATGTGAGGAATAAAAGGATGACTAGGGTAGGAATAGGGCCAGTCAAAGAAAAACGTGGGAAGTTGTGTGTGGACCCTGTGGAGATCGGAGAGGTGCTAAACGAGTATTTCTCATCTGCTTTCAGGCAAGAAAAGGAGAATATTATAGATTAGAAGACTGAGATACGGGCTATTAGACTTAAAAGGATTGAAGTTAGTAAGGAGGAGGTGTTATCAATTCTGGAATGTGTGGAAGTAGATAAGTCCCCTGGGCCAGATGGGATATATCCGAGGATTCTCTGGGAGGCTATGGAGGAGATGGCAGAGCCTTTGGCCTTGATCTGTGAGTCGTCATCATCTACAGGTTTAGTACCAAAGAACTGGAGGATTGCAAATGTTGTGCCCTTGTTCAAGTAAAAATGACACAGGTAATTATAGACCAGTGAACCCTACATCAGTTGTAGGAAAAGTTTTGGAAAGAGTTGTAAGAGATAGTATTTATAATCATTTAGGAAGCAACAATTTGATTGGAGCTAGTCAACATGGTTTTGTCAAGGGCAGGTCATGTCTCATAAACCTCATTGAGTTTTTTGAGAAGGTGACCAAGCATGTGGATGAGAGTAGGGCAGTTGATGTGGTGTACATGGACTTCAGTAAAGCCTTTAATAAGGTTCCACATGATAAGCTATTGGAGAAAATGCAGAGGCATGGGATTGATGATGATTTAGCAGTTTGGATTAAAACTGGCTTTCTGTAAGAAGGCAGTGAGTGGTGGTTGATGGAAAATATTCAGCCTGGCGTTCGGTTACTAGTGGTGTGCCACAAGGATCTGTTTTGGGACCATTGTTGTTTATCATTTTTTATAAATGACTTGGGCGCAAGCATAGGTGGATGGATTAGTAGGTTTGCAGCTGACACTAAATTGGTGGAGTGGGGGACAGTGTGGAAGAATGTTGCAGGTTGCAGGGGGACTTGGATAAACTGCAGAATTGGGCTGAGAGGTGGCAAATGGAATTCAATGCAGCTAAATGTGAGGTGATTCACTTGGGAAGAATAACAGGAAAGCAGAATACTGAGTCAATGAAAAGACTCTTGGTAGTGTGGTTGTGCAGAGGGATCTTGGTGTACATGTAAATAGATCCCTGAAAGTTGCCACTCAGGTTGATAGTGCTGTTAAGAAGGCATACGGTGTGCTAGGTTTCATTGATAGAGGGATTGAGGTCCGGAGCCATGATGTCATGCTGCAACTATACAAATGCTAGTGCAGCCACACTTGGGACATTGTGTACAATTCTGGTCACCCCATTACAGGAAGGATGTGGAAGCATTGGAAAAGGTGCAGAGGAGATTTACCAGGATGTTGCCTGGTCTGGAGCGAAAGTCTTATGAGGAAAGGCTGAGGGATTGGGGACTATTCTCATTGGAGAGAAGAAAGCTAAGAGGGGATTTAATAGAGACATACAAGATGATCAGAGGATTAGATCGGGTGGACAATGAGAGTCTTTTTCCAAAAATGATGATGTCAGCTTGTACAAGGGGGCATAGCTGCAAATTGAGGGCTGATAGATTTAAGACAGATGTCAGAGACAGGTTCTTTAGTCAGAGAGTGGTAAGGATGTGGAATGCCGTGCCTGCCAATGTAGTTAACTCTACCACATTAGGGACATTTAAACAGTCCTTGGATAAGCATATGGATGAGGATAGGATAGTATAGGGGGATGGGCTCAAATTAGTTCACAGGTCAGCACAACATCAAGGGCCGAAGGGCCTGTTTTGCACTGTATTGTTCTATGTTCTATGTTCTATATCAAGCAGCTGACTGATTATGTCCAACCCCATGGACAGATATCAGACACTGCCCTTGACTTATCGTGATAGTACCTCCTGATTTAAATTTGTAACCCTCTGCTTAGATTTTGAAAGTGGTGATTTGGTAGAAGCACATGCAGTTTGTTTATGGTGTAAGCTGTTAGTACGTGGTGCAGGTGTAACATTGACACAGCAGGAATGTCAGAAAACAACATGACAAACCCTTTAATGGATTACTATTGGCAACCATAACAAGCCACCTGGCTATGTCTCTGTACTAAATGGTAAAGCAAGAAAGAAGCAATGTGAACCTTAAGCCGTTAAACAGAAGGCTAGAAGAACACAGCAAGCCAGGCAGCACCAAGAGGTAGAGAAATCAATGTTTCAGGTCTTAACCATTTTTCCGGACTAGATGTGGGGCTGGGGGAGTGACAGATAAAGAGTGAGGTGGGGAGAGTAGCAGAATGGTGAGGTAATGATAGGTGGACACAGGTAGTGAATGTGACCTGATTGGTCGATGGGAGGGATGAATCCAGTTGCTAGCTGGAAGGAAGGGTTGGTAGGTGGAATGGAAGGTAGGAGGTGGGGCTGGAAAGTGAGTTTGGAGAGCGGGGGAGGGAACGTTTTTTGAAATTAGAATCTCAATGTTAGGTCCTCCAGGCTGTAGGTTGCCCAGGTGGAAGATAAGGTGTTGTTCCTCCAGTTTCGGGTTAATACCTGAAATATTGACTTGTCCACCTTCTGATGCTGCCTGGACTCCTGTGCTCTTCCAGTTTCCTACTTTGTCTATTTTGGATACCAGCATCTGCAGGGTTTTTTTTGTCTTTAACCACTGTGAGCTTTAAGTTCTGAATGAAGTTTACAAAGTGTTAAAAAGGCAAAGCAGATGCGCTATGAACATCCATTTAAGTGCAAAGAGAGTACCACAAAGAGGGCAAGGCAGAAGCCCTAATGTGCACCCAGGCCTAATTCATAAGATGGACACTTGTGTATGTGCACTAAGTATCTTGGTAGCAGCAGCATTACAGTGAAATATGCAAGTGCACTCCCAAATGAGGCATTAAAGTGCAGAACTGTATTGTAAATGGGTCAGAGTAGTACAATGTGATGAAGCTGGCACATGTCTAATGCCAACCTCTGAGGATAGGGGTGTGGGTGGTCACTGTCCATGGAACATGCCCTGAGATGTTGGTCTGCTGTCCAAGTCAGTGACTCAAAGGGAGAAGTGGTGAAATTGCATCATCATGTAATGGCTGTGAAGTTCATGTCGAGAATTGTCAGCACGACTTACTCTTCAGTGCATGAGAGAATAAGATAATGCATAACAATAAGGTGAGATTTCATACTAATACAACACAAATTCATGCAAAGAGGTCTCTCACTGCTTACTGGCAGATTCTCACCTCACCATTCCAAACTTTGACAGAAAATCTGACATTGAGAGTCTCATTTCTGGTGATCTTGCCATTTTTTGCCAGCTAGTTTGCCATTGCCAAATTATTCAGGGGCTGGGAAATTCTACACTATTCATTCAAAGATAATGCTATGAGCTAATTCTACCAGATTGGTATTGCCAGTTTTAAATTTTGTTTTTATTAATCATCTTCATTATTCACTGCTAAACATAAGAGTAGAGCAAAGAGAGTAGCTTTATCACCTCTTTTCCCAATGCTAACACATTTAAATATTGCAGCAGAGTCATTATACAGTGATTAAGACTTGGGATCCTGAATAATTTCTTTCACACTACAATGAATAGTAGTCAGCCAAACTGTAGCACTGCTATCATAGATGAGGCCACTTAATTCATTACCTGGGGCCTTCCCACCCTGCACAGCTAAATGTTAGATCACACTGCATTTGACCATCACGAAACCATATGTTCAACAGCTTGCAAAACATTTACATTATGATTTTATATTTTAGCTACATCTTCAATAGAAGCCAATTGTATTAACTATTAAAAAAAGGAATTTATTCTTAACACATTGTTTTTCTGTCTAGCAATGAGATTAACAGTTTACAATTTGTGTCCTAACAGTTTTATGTAGTTTGCATACAATGGATTGTGATTCTGTCTCCTGTATTCCAAAGAAAAAGTGCATATAGACTGCAAAATAGACATGCTTCAGGGTGATCAGTGAACTGTACCACTAGGAATTAATTGATGCTTCTAAAGGAAACGTCACAGTACACTAACAAATTTCTCGCATCATGTTGGGAATTAGAAACTATTCAAAGGTATAGTTCATGAGTTGGTTTCAAGAAGCAATCTTGGTGTGCAAAATGCACAGATCCTTAAATGTAGCAGCACAGATAGATAAGGTTGTAATGAAGGTATGTGGAATAGTCTCCTTCATTGGAAAAGGTATAGAATACAAAAATAGAGATATAATGATGAGACTGTATAAGACACTGGGGAGACCACAAGTGGAGTATTGTGAGCAGTTCTGGTCACCACATCATAGAAAGGGTATAATTGCTCTGGAGAGAATGTAGAGAAGATTTATTAGAATGTTGTTAAGGGCTGGAGAATTGTGGCTATGAGAAGAGGTTGGAGAGGTTGGAGTTGCTTTCCTTGAAACAGAGAAGGGAGAGACTGAGGTATACAAAATTGTGAGGGATAGAGGTAGGGTAGACAGGAGGAACTTGTTTCCTTTGGCAGAGAGTTTAAAACCAGGACTCGTAGATTCATGCTCAGTGGCAGAATTCAAAGGGATGTAAGGGAAAATATTTTTAAGCAAAGGGTGGTGAGTGTCTGGAATTCGCTGCCTGAGTTCGTGCTGGAGGCAGAGACCTAAAACTCTTTTTAAAAGTACATGAATCCTCACCTTAAGTGGTGTAAGCTGCAGGACTATGGGCTGTGTGCAGTTCGAAGGAATTAGCAAGGGTAAATGTATGTCTTCGTATTGGCACGGACAAGGTGGGCTGAATGGCCCCTTTTTGTATCATTTCCCTGGTTCTATGGTTCTATACTGGCCTAATTTTTCTGCACTAGATCCATAACCTTGAATGTTGCAACACATAAATGTTCAGAAGGCTGAAGTTTGAATAGCTTCACCAAACAAGTTGATTTGGAGCAAACCCATGGAGGCTGCCTTCTCTGTCCCCCTTCTGTTCTGCTTTCTGTGCCTTCCTTCCACTTTCCAGTCTCTAACTCCATCTTGCTGTCAAGTTGCAGAGCCACAGGCAATGCAGATGGCAACTACAGTATCCAGACATGCTACAGCCTATGTATAATTAGGAACTCACAATATGCTAAAACATCTTATACATCATCAGTGATGCCTGCTGATGTTGGAACACCCTTGGAGCTTAGACTGAGGTTGCATGGGCCTAACAATTCTCCTTTCTAATGACTTGTGTATATATCACAAATAGTTAATAAAAGCAAGACAACAGCTTCTTCTTTGTCTACATTCTCAATATGATCTCACAACATAGCCTTTGTTTCAGAAGATCACCAAATTCTCTATCCATCCTGTAAGAATGCAGTAACATTTTCTACCAAATCCAGGATCCCATCAAAACATGTCCAAAATCACTTCACTGTCCTTCCATAGATTTCACAATAGCAAAACTGAATCAAAATCTGATTAGACTGATAGCTGGATTGCTGGCTTGCAATATAGAGTGACTCTTCTTCCCAACCTCTTCCCTCGACTGAGGTATGATGACCCTCAGATTAAACCACCACCAGTTATCACTGACTAATAAGAGAATAAGACTATGGTGATTTTGCCTTTTACTTCAGTAGAAGTGGATGACAGGCACCTTAAACTGTTGGATCCTGCTTGCAGCTGAACACTGCATTTTGAATGAGAACTTTTGTTAAATGTTTTCATGTTGTTTTGTCACTGGATAGTGCAATCATTCAATTGACTTATAGCCATAGAGATGTACAGCACAGAAACAGACTCTTCAGTCCAACTCATCCATGCCGACCGGATATCCCAACCTAATCTAGTCCCATTTGCCAGCACTTCGCCCATATCCCCCTAAACCCTTCCTATTCATATACCATCCAGATGCCTTTTCAATGCTGTAATTGTGCCAGCCGCCACCACTTCCTCTGGCAGCTTATTCCAGACACGCTCCACCTTCTGAGTGAAAAGGCTGCCCCTTAGGTCCGTTTTATATCTGTCCCCTCTCACCTTGAACCTATTACCTCTAGTTCTGGACTCCCCCACACCCAGGAAAATACCTTGTCTATTTATCTTATCCATGCCCCTCATGATTTTATAAACCTCTATGAGGTCAACCCTCAGCCTCCGACGCAGCAGAGAAAACAGCCACAGCCTATTCAGCCTCTCGTGATAACTCAAATCCTGCAACCCTGCCAACATCCTTGTAAATCTTTTCTAAATCCATTCAATTTTCACAACATCCTTGCAATTGGAAGGAAACCAGAATTGCATGCAATATTTGAAAAGTGGTCAAACCAATATCATGTACAGCCACAACATGACCTCCCAATCCTTTACTCTGACAAATAAAGGAAAACATACCAAATGCCTACTTCACTAGGAGAAAGTGAGAACTGCAGATCAGAGTCGATTAGTGTTGTGCTGCAAAAGCTTTTTCATTATTCCAAACACCTATGACTCTACTTTCAAGGAGCTAAGAACATGGTCTCTTCATTCAGCAACACCCTGCAGGACCTTACCATTAAGTGTATAACTCCTGTTCTGATTTGCTTTTGCAAAATGCATCACCTACCATTTATCTGAATTAAATTCTATCCACCACTCCTCAGCCCATAGGCCCACCTGATCAAGATCCCATTGTACTCTGAGGTAACCTTCTTCACTGTCCACTACACCTCCAATTTTGGCGTCATCTGCAAAGTTACTAACTGTACCTCTTATGCTCACTTGCAAATCATTTATATAAATGATGAAAGTGGACCCAGCACCGATCCATGTGCCACTTCACCAGTCACCTGTCTGAAAAGCAACCCTCCACCACCACCCTCTGTCTTCTTCCTTTGAGCCAATTCTACATCCAAATGGTTAGTTCTCCCTGTATTCCATGGGATCTAACCTTGCTAATCAGTCTCCCATGGGGAACCTTGGCAAACACCTTACTGAAGTACATATAGATCACATCCACCGCTCTGCCCTCATCAATCCTCTTTGTTACTTCTTCAAAAGACTCAATCAAGTTTGTGAGACATGATTTCCCATGCACAAAGCCATGCTGACTATCTCTAATCAGTCTTTGCCTTTCCAAATACATGTAAATCCTGTTCCTCAGGATTCCCTCCAACAGCTTGCCCATGGCCAATGTCAGGCTCACCAGTTTATTGTTCTATGGCTTTTCCTTACCCCTTTTCTTAAATAGTGGGACCACGTTAGCCAACCTCCAGTCTTCTGGCACCTTATCTGTGATTATCAATGATACAAATATCTCAGCAAGAGGCACAGCAATTACTCCCCTAGCTTCCCTCATAGTTTGAGGATGTACCTGATCAGGTCCTGGTTATTTATCAACGTTTATGCATTCCAAGACATCCAGCACTTCCTCCTCTGTAATATGGACATTTTTCAAGATGTCACACTCTATTTCCCCACATTCTATGTCTTCCATATCCTTCTCCATAGTAAACACTGATGCAAAATACTCATTTAGTGTCTCCTGCAGCTCCACACATAGGCTGCCTCGCTGATCTTTGAGGGACCCTATTCTCTCCCTAGTTACCCTTTCATCATTAATGTATTCATAAAAAAGTCTTTGGATTCTCCTTAACCCTGTTTGCCAAATGTCCCCATTTTTGCCCTCCTGTTTTCCCTCTTAAGTATACTTCTGCTGTCTTTATTCTCTTCAAAGGATTCACTCAATCTCTCCTGTCTATACCTGATATTTGCTTCCTTCTTTTTCTGAACCAAAACCTCAATTTCTTTAGTCATCCAGCATTCCCTATACCTACCAGCCTTGCCTTTTACCCTAACTGGAATAAACTGTCTTTCCACTCTCATTACCTCATTTCTGAAGGCTTCCCATTTTCCAGCCATCCATTTACCTGCCTCCAATCAGCTTTTGAAAGTTCTTGCCAAAAACCGCACCATTAGTCTTTCTCCAAATTAGAATTTCAACTTTTAGATCCAGTCTATCCTTTTCCATCACTACTTTAAAACTTTTAGAATTATGGTCGCTGGCCCCAAAGTGCTCCCCCACTGACACTTCAGTCACCTGCCCTGCCTTATTTCCCAAGTGTAGTTCACGTTTTGCACCTTCTCTAGCAGGAATATCCACATACTGAATCAGAAACTTTTCTTGTACACATTTAACAAATTTCTCTCCATCTGAACCCTTAACACTATGGCAGACCCAGTCTATGTTTGGAAAGTTAAAATCTCTTCCCATTATTCTTACAGATAACTGAGATCTCCTTCCAGATTTGTTTCTGAATTTCCCACTGGCTATTAAAGGGTCTATAATACAACCCCAATAAAGTGATCATCCCATTCCTATTTCTCAGTTCCACCCAAATAACTTCCCTGGATGTATTCCCAGGAATATCCTCCCTAAGAACAGCTGTAATGTTATCCCTTTATCAAAAACTCCACTCCCCTTCCTCTCTTGCCCCTCTTTCTGTCCTTCCTGGAGCATTTGTATCCTGGAACATTAAGCTGTCAGTCCTGTCCATCCCTGAGCCATGTTTCTGTAATTGCTATGATATCCCAGTCCCATGCTCCTAACCATGTTCTGAGTTCATCTGCCTTCCCTGTTAGGCCTCTTGCATTGAAATAAATGCAGTTTAATTTATCAGTCCTACCTTGATCTCTGCTTTGTTCCTGCCTGGCCTGACTGTTTGACTCGCTCCCTTTCCCAACTGTACCAGTCTTAGCTTGATTGATCTCTTTCTTTACTATTTCCCTGGGCCCTCCCCCTTCCCCCACCTTACGAGTTTAAATTCTCCCGAGCAGCTCTAGCAAATCTCCCTGCCAGTATATTAGTCCCCTTCCAATTCAGGTGCAAACCATCCTTCTTGTACAGGTCACCTCTACCCCAGAAGAGATTCTCATAGTCTAATTCTTCTCCCCTGCACCAGCTCCTCAGCCACATATTCATCTGCTCTATCCTCCTATTCCTCACTAGCTCACAGCACTGGGAGCAATCCAGATATTACTACTCTCGAGGACCTCCTTTTTAAATTCCAGCCCACTTTCTATACTCTCCCTTCAGAATCTCATCCTTTTCCCTTCCTATGTTGTTAGTTCCAATGTGTAAAATCACCCCCTGCTGGTACCTCTCCCCTTTGAGAACATTCTGCACCCTCTCTGAGATATCCTTGATCCTGGCACCAGGGAGGTAACACAGCATTCTGATTTTTTGCTGTCAGCTGCAGAAACATCAGCTCTGCCTAAAGAGTCCCCTATCACAATCGATCACTTCGAGACTGACATACTCTTCATTACAGTACCAGAAACTTGGCTGTATTTCCCTGAGAATCCATCATCCTCTACATTTTCCAAAACACCAAACCTGTTTGAAATTGTGATAGCCACGGAAGGCTCCTGCACTACCTGCCTACCCCTCCTACCTTTCCTGGAGTTAACCCAGCTACCTGACTGTATCTATGGCTTTTGTCCCTTCCTATAACTCCCATCCATCACAACCCTTAGCTCTTGTAAATTCTTCATTGCCTCTCACTGCTGCTCCAACTGTGCAATCTGTGCAATCTGATAGAATTCACAATGAAAGACACTTCCTGCAGACATAACCATCAGTAGCATGGAAACTCTCCCAAAACTCTCACAGCTGACAGGAGGAGCACATCACTCTACTAAAGGCCATCTTTGTTCCTTCACAATCTACATACCCAGAAAATAGCACCATCACTTTGCTCTAAACAAAACAGTGCTCCAGGCTAACTTAGAACTTATGGTTTATATTTTTAAAATTTAATCAAGGGACAGTTTTCAATAAAACACAATCAAGAGCAAGCCCACTCTACTCACTACTGTAGACTTACAGCAAGGTTTCACGTTAAAAACTATGCACTTATCCGTTCCTGTGCTGTGAGCTCTCTCACACATTTTCCTCCGAGGTCAGCTGTGAATTTTGCTGTTTGTTAATTTTTCTTAGATGCACTTTGATGTCCAGAGATACACAAACTCAAACAGCAAAGACAGTAACTGTGCAGACTCACTGCTGTGTCAGTTAGCAGTGTAGGTTTCTTTCTCTCTCTACCTCCTGACCACTGCGTTTTATTCTTCTTTCTCCCTTTTAAAAGTGCTGTTGGTTTGACTTTTTTTTCTCCAAAGTTCCAAAACAATGCAACAGCACATAAAACAGTAATTGCTGCTCCTGGAATTTGAGGAAATCACCTCCAACACCTAAAATACCTCAAAAAGAGCAGCTCTTACAGACACAATCTATTTTTCCCATCTTCCATCTTGGATTTGTGTGGTCCAACTTTGACATTTGGCATCCATGCTATGGGCCATTGGATTGCTACTGGTGTATACGTGACACACCTCCAGTCATGTTGCTCCAGGATTGGGGCTTTCACGCTAACAAACATGGGCGGCACGGTGGCACAGTGGTTAGCACTGCTGCCTCGCAGCGCCAGAGATCCGGGTTCAATTCCCGCCTCAGGCGACTGACTGTGTGGAGTTTGCACGTTCTCCCCGTGTCTGCGTGGGTTTCCTCCGGGTGCTCCGGTTTCCTCCCACAGTCCA
>NC_057723.1:27611452-27689330 GCF_004010195.1 Chiloscyllium plagiosum | reverse complement strand
TAATCTAATCTAATCTAAAAAAAAAATAGCTGGAAGCACTGTGCTACCACTCTGAGAGTCTCTGGCTTTATGCAGCGTACAGTGACACTACAGACTCAACTATCAAGCCTGTACTGCTCTAAAATTTTTACAGTATAGTTTTCATATCTAAATACTGTGGTCAAGATTGAAGATGATTTTATTTGCCTGAGAAATTGAATCAATAAAAACTGTGAGGCTTTGCGAGATGACTGGGAATTGCGAAACAAGATGTGTGAATTTGATTTTGAGAATCTATCTAAACCTGAAGCGACTCTGGTCTACCAGAAATACACTGCGATCTCAACAGTATAAATAACCATCAAAATATTTAACAGGTGAAATATAAAGCTCGGTTCCTGATATTGCAAGACTACATTCGCAAATAAGTGTGAGGACAACAGAGTGGAAAAGTAATGTCTGTTATTTATGTCAACTAGCAAGGCTGAAAAATAGGTTGGAATGCCTGGGCAAGATTGGTATTGATAAGCTGATTTCAAAAATAAATCTTGCTGAAGTTTTCCTTTTCAAAAAAAATTCAGTGTAATTCTGAAAAAGAATTAATCCGAAACAAAACAGTGGGTTGTTTGCTTTGGTTTTTATTACCTGTCTAAGGGGTCTGATCATCTTCCACTGCAATGCCCTTGCTTGCCTTTGTGCATGTCTCTAAATGAGTTTTTAGATGAGACTGTGCTCGTGAAAAACAGTTTCTCCAACTTTTTATATTTGTCGAGGAAGATACAAAAACCCCAGGAGAGCCACATGTTACTTCCATTATAATGTCGACATGAACCCAGTGCACATGGATGAATTTCAACACAATCTATATCTCTTTGTTTTGAAACAAATGGAAGGTTTTGTTAAGTATTTTCAGGAAGACAATACAAATGATTTAAATTTAATCCATCCAATAGAAAGTAAAATTTTGCTACGACTTAATTCTTACATGCTACGCTCTTTTACCACGGAGAATATAATCTCTTCAATGGAGAATATAATCAGGCAGATTTAACATGGAAATCTGATCTAAATCTGTTGGCTTGTTGATGTGTAATTGGTTAAAAGTCCTGTCAGTGCCTGTGAATGAATTACCTGTATAATGACAGGTAATAGCGTCAGATTAGTGTAGGTACAAGGATAGGAAATTCCATCTCCATTGATAGGAAAAGCTTAGACTTTTATGTTAACTGTTTGGCATTATATTTGAACATAAATATTCTGAGGAAACATTTTGCGGACTGGATACAGTTTTGTATCCATTCACTACACAACAATATCACTAAACTGTGTTTTTCGCCCTCCTCTTTATAGCAAATATTTAGACATTGAAACTTATATTTATGGTGTGGGTGGTTTTCAGAAGTTAAATGAAATGGAGCCACCTTGATTAAGATGCCATTTATTACAGGTCATTTATTAGGAAGGTGGAGTTCAACTGCCTTCTTGTAGGTACATGCACAGTGGTGTTCGGAAAAGAGTTCTAGGTTTCTGATCCAGTAACAGTGAAGCAACAGAGATATGGTTCCTAGTCAGGATGGAGAGTGGATCAAAGAGGAACATGCAGGAGTAGTATTTACATGCATCTGCTTGTCCTTCTAGAAATATAGGCTATGGTGCTCGAAGGTGCTTTCAAAGGAGCTTTGTGAGCTATTGCAATGCATCATGCTTCTGTAGAACATAAATTTCAATCTCTGGATTATGAATTCTTTGAGATTACCACTGTCTCACTATCTTTACAGTCATCAGTATCCTCAGCAATTTCTTGTTGTTCTATCGCAAGGCAGATGCACTTTTTTGTTTCTAGACTTAATGAGCTTTTCTTATACCTGCGTTTTGCTCTCTCACCTGGTCTAGTTCTCTGCAATTTCGAACTCTCCAACTAGACAGCCTGCAATGATTCCCAATTACCTGTAGCTTTGGTACTCAAAATAGTGAGGTAATTAACTAGGTCAGTGAAGTCAGCAGAGATCTTGCCAAACATTGGTAGAGTCTGCAGGATAAGCAAATAGACATCTACACAAAGCAGGCTTACAGAGCATAACATTGCCTTCCAGAATATTTATGAGAAGTAGCAAAGCCAAAGAGAATTTTGAATTGACTGAAAGTTCTGATCATAATTTTAGATATTCATAGGATGAATAGCATAAGAGTTGAGTGTGTTGCTGGAAAAGCACAGCAGTCAGGCAGCATCCGAGGAGCAGGAAAATCGATGTTTCGGGCCAGGAATTCCTGTTGAAGGGCTCCAGCCTGAAATGTCGAATTTCCTGCTCCTCGGATGCTGCCTGACCTGCCGTGCTTTTCCAGCAACACATTCTGAACTCTGATCTCCAACGTCTGCAGACCTCACTGTCTCCTGAAAAACATGTGAATCTAGTTTGCGAAAATAAGAACTGAACATTTGTAATACTAACAACCTCATCACACACAAATTGAATAATTTAGGTTTATATCTAATTACTACCAGACTGATTGATTGACTTAAAATGGTGGAATCTGGAATCAGGTTAGCAATAGATTTAAAGAGTGTGTCCTTGTTTACAACCATAGCGGATGTGTATAAGGATATAGAGAATTTCCTTGAAGTAAGAATGTACTTTTTCACTTCCTATATCCTACTGACAGTATTGGAGACAAGTAAGCCACTATTACAAGGTGTATATGATGGGTTTGCTTTCATTCAAGCAATTATGATTGTGTTCTTTTTCTTTCGGAAGCAAGTTGTTCTGCAATCCAGTTTTGATTGCTCTGATGACATTGAGAACTCACCATAATTGTTGATCATGGATCCATAGCTATTACATCTAGCATGGGCTAATGTGAGCACATCTTGACCTATTGTTATGAACACCAGACTTTTCAAGACAGTTATGTTTTTAAATGTCTCCTTTAATGTGATCTTTTCTGAGTCCCAGTCTCAGCTGTTTAAGAGTCCCCTCCTGTATGATCGTACCAGAGAAGGACAATTAACAGCTCACTTCCAGGAACCCAGTCTAATTGAGGACAATGAAGTTGGGGAGAGTTGAAGGCTTAGAGAGGGAGACTTGTGAATGCAGCTGTGGAGTTCTGGCACTTTAAGTTCCAGGGTGGGAGTAAAATAAAGGAAATCTTGCTTATCGCTTGTCCTAATCAAGGATCTCCAGACACCTGCTAGGCTTGGCCCTTGGGAGTGGACCATCCACCATCAGGAAGTCCAACAGCATTACCAAGTTAGCTGGACAGGTAGCTGAATCATTAATCACTTGGCCTCATGAGAGATTGCTTCAAGATAGGAATACCTCAGTTAGAAGACCTGAGGTGCACATTTCAGCATTTCCTGTCCTCAAAGCTGCCTTCATGTGGCTTATAAGATTCGGCCCAATGTCTCTTTTCTGGATTCAGCATCCACTACTGTCTGATTCTTATTCTGTGAAGATTTTTAGAACATTTCCCTGGACATTAATTTGTCCCATATAAATGCAAGTTGTAATGACTGAATTAAAAGGACTTCTGGGCTGATGGACAATAAGAAACCCATACTTCATTGATTTAAAAAAATCTGTCACAGAATAAGTAACCTTACCCTACTGAATAGCCAAGGCATCTGTACAGATACAATAATGAAAATTCCTAAAGCTGTTGGACAAAATGGTTACACAACAGTAATATGACTAATAATTTAATCTTTAGTGTGCTGGATGTGCATTATAAAGAATACTGCAACACCCCTTTGAATGGTATACAGGCACTTTATAGTGTTGCTTGGTAAGAAATGTGAATAGAAAGGAGAAAGTGAGGTCTGCAGATGCTGGAGATCAGAGCTGAAAATGTGTTGCTGGAAAAGCGCAGCAGGTCAGGCAGCATCCAGAGAACAGGAGAATCGACGTTTCGGGCATAAATTCCTGAAGAAGGGCTTATGCCCGAAACGTCGATTCTCCTGTTCCCTGGATGCTGCCTGACCTGCTGCGCTTTTCCAGCAACACATTTTCAAGAAATGTGAATACAATTGAGGTCAGAGAATAATCAGATTTTGTGTCTCACTACCAGAGGTTTAACATGTTGTTGGGAGAACTTCACAGCATCATGACTACTTAACAATTATTTTCATTGAAATGTGCTTTGATGGAACAATTAAAAACTGTTATAAAATAAAAGAAAAAAAGTTGTGATGCAGTGGTAACACGATTTAAAACAGTGGAATCCTGTGACCTTCCACTCATCTTTAAACTCTTAACTGTATTTTCAAGGAGTGACTGATTTAAAAGGAATTTTATCACCAATTAATAACGACATTCATTGTGCATGAATGAACTCTGCTGGCCCTGGGAGTATTAAGTGGTGCTTACATTTCAATAGAAGAGGTTGTTCCACAGTACATTCTATAGTAATAGTGACAGGCATTGCAGTTCCATGCTATGGTGCAGAAATAGTCTCCTTCTGTGCTGTAATCATTCTATGATTCTATAACAGCTGCTCTTTGGATGCTCTATTGCTTGTTCCTGCTAACCATTTATCTAATTTTTATTGAGGCATTTAGATTCAATTGACAAACTGTGTGGTGAACGTAACTCATTTCTATCACGCAAATACAGCAACCTCATGCAATTCAATGTATTGTGATTGTGGGACAGACAGATACAGGCTTTGCCAGGTTAGTGATAAAGAAGTGCATTTAGACTGCAACTTTTGGATTTCTGCATTAAATTTTCACTTGACTTCAGTTCTTGTAGGACATATGTATACTAACCTGAGTTACTTTGACAGAAGATCATCGTCCATTATATTTGTAATTTTATATGCATCTAATTAAGGGGTTGCTTTAGTCTGTGTTGGCTGTATCTGCTAAAATGTCATTGTCTTGTTTTTAAGAACTTAAGTTAGTATAAGAACAAAAATACATCATTTTGGTGACAATATTCATGTGTTATCAACTAATTGAGCTTTCACCCTGACTAATGTCATCATATTACAGTATAAGTTTATAAACAATGCATAGAGACATCTTTCATGTAGTGTACATTCTTTTAATATATTACAACTGATCAGCAAGAATCAATTTTCTTTTAAATTAAATGCCAGCCTCTGGATATTTTGAGCAGTTATAGTCTTAGTTTAGTAATCCAATTATGTTGTACTGTAAACAGCCAGACAAATTGAAATCAATTCAAATAACTCATGTTGGGCATTTTCAGGAAGCTTTTAAACAGCTTTTAAACATTCTGCATCAGAAAGCATAGTATTAACCTTTCTTAATTGATTTGTGGTTAAATTAGCAGGAAGACCTTTCCTATGGGGTCCTCAAAAATACTTGTAAATTAGGGTTCAAACAAAAACTGAAAATTCCAATTCCATTTGCAAATAAACTTGCTGATGTCCCAGCCAATGCCCAATTTTATGCAACAGTGCAAAATATCACTGCTGAGTGATTGCTCGAAACTTCTATCTACTAATTCCAGCAAAACCTCAAAAGCCTCTCAAAGGCTAGACACATATTTGAACTTAAAGTCTGCATTCTAGTCGTTGGAATTTCCATTAATGTCAGTTAGGATAGGGACACTGACTCCTCTTGTGAGGGTCTTTATGTAGAATGGCAGTCTACAGTCTTGAGGATACGGTATGGAATGCTGACTTTATACTGATCCACTTAAATCTACTTTTAACTCAAGCACAATTCTAACATTTATGCTGGTGTTTTGAGTGGGAAGGAAAAAATGATGGGTTTGTCATGAATAGGTTTGTCATCCTCTGAGAGGCGTTCTTAATGATTTTTGCTGCTAAGAAAGATACTGTGTAAAACAAACAAAGGGACAAAAATTAGAATGATGCTCCTATCTGATCTTGCTCCTCTTTATGACACAATGGCCTAGCTTGTCCTCCTAGAAGAGTCAGTGCAGTTAAGTGTGTGGCTGTTGAAATGTTAAGTGATGGTGCAGAGGGATTTGCACATAGTTGAGAGGTTGAGAATGAGCGAGATAGAGTAAGAATGTTGAGAGGAATGTAATGGCAAATGTGTGCAAAATGAAGTGAGAATGGAATGCTGCGTTGAGTTGGTGGCTATGCAAATATTAAGGTGTGCTAAGAAATTGTTGTTATTGTATAGGGTGAAGAGCACAAAGAAGTGATGAGTGCATATAGACGAAACTTAGCACACGGTTGTGGTTGTATACTTTAAGGGTAAGAGGGAGGTTGAGAATTATTGAGTGGGGTAAAGGAGTGCTAACAGGTGCAGCTGGGAAAGATGGAATAATCATAAGGCTCATTCATTCTTGTTTCCTTGTTGTCGTCATTGAACATCTTCCTGTACTGAAGCAAGGTCTCAGAGGTGATGCTGCTGGTACTGACTATCATAATCAAATCAAAATCTACTAATACGCCTCTGAATTCTGGAAAACAAACCTTTCTTTTCGAATTGTCTTCCTCCATAAGGATCTCAAGGGAAACTTCAAACAATCTAAGAGTAGTCCAGCAGCTCATTTTAGAGAATTTCCTCCTTACAGGGGGAAAATTTCAAAGTAGGAAATGTAAATTGGCTTTAAGAACTATCGTTTCACTTAAAACATACCGTGGGCGGCCTTTCAGAAAGTGTGTGTTGAAAAATTCATGACGCAATCAATAAGAAGGACAGTTTATTTAATTCACCATGATACAAAGTTCACCATACACTTGTTTTATTTATGGCTTTGTCTTGAATATTAATATTTGATGATTGCAATGGTTGTAAGATCAATTAATGTTGAACTAAAAATAATTGTGTAAAATAGATGAATAGTAAAATGAAATTTGATATATTAGCCCAGAGGAAAAAATGTAGGGTAATTTGTCAGTAAATTCTCCCAAAAACAATGAGGGAGATTTTTTATGCTTCATTACTTGAATGCATATAACTATGTCAGAACTATTTGGTAGGATTGCCTAATAATTTTGAAGTTCCTTCTTTCTGGTTTTAAAATTATTTTATCAATTTTAGTATGTTTGTATTTTATATAATACACAGCCTAACTGACAGAACAGGTCAATGACCTAATGTCAAGCCTTCAGAAACGGCAGTTTGAAGCTGAACAATTCAAAAGCTATTTGTTCTATTGTTTTGCCCCTTCTTTCTCTGTGGAAAAGTACGTGGCTGCCATTTTATTCCTGCCCCATCTTGGAAATTTCAACTTAAACTTGACAAAGTCTGACAAGTTTTATTTTCAACTGAATTTGATTCCCAAGCAGAGTTTGGAAAACGTAACTCTACGATTCTAACACTTTGTCAGTTTATAGTTAGAGCAGTCACAGAAGGGTTGTGGTAGTGCAGTATCAGAGAACAGAAAAGGCAGCTTTGGATACAATCTTATTTCCAACAAGTGGAATTTCTCCTCCCTTGTCTGGTGTTGGCAACTGTGCAAAAGTTGGGAAAGTATGGTGAGAATGAAATAAATTAGAATCTCGATATCAGGAAGACGTTTAATAATTTCAAGCTTCAATTGGCAACTTTCAAATCTTGCTATTGAGCAGCAACTATCTTGTTTCCATGTATTTGCTTCTCATTATTAGCCAAGCTTGCCTTATTTCTACATTGCTTGCAATTTTCAACTTCTTCCTGTATAAAGTAGATGGTGCAAATTCTTAAGATGAACATCGGAACAGATACAGTTTACTGACTACGTGCACCAGCCTTCATCTGACTCTAATGTCCCTGCATGTTCCATTGAGACCATCCTCCTCAAACTTTGGTCCACAAGTCAGTGACAACAAACCAATGAACTCACCTCATCATTATAGCTGCGTCGGATCAACTTTCTCACCAGTTCAGCACTTGACTTTAGATTAGATTCCCTACAGTGTGGAAACAGGCCCTTCGGCCCAACAAGTCCACACTGACACTCCAAAGAGCAACCCACCCAGACCCACTCCCCTACACCCAACACTATGGGCAATTTAGCATGACCAATTCACCTAACCTGCACATCTTTGGACTGTGGGAGGAAACTGGAGCACCCTGAGAAAACCCACACAGACACGGGGAGAATGACAAACTCCATACAGACAGTTGCCCGAGGCAGGAATTGGACCCGGGTCCCTGGTGCTGTGAGGCAGCAGTGCTAACCACTGAGCCACTGTGCCGCCCGACTTTGGAGCTGAGGAACACTTATGCTTTGCATACTTCTGCCAGGTCACTTTGCTAACAGAGACACACTAATATTTCACTTATTGGCTTTATTTCTTAGCATTGACTCACTTTGCCCATGATTTGTGGCTGCCAGCCTTTGCTTCTTGCGTTGCTTTTTAGCAGAATGCAAGAAGCAGGCAGTTTTTCACAGTGAGGAACATGGAACAATCAGGTGACTCAGACATGTAGTTGTACTGCAGTGAGCTAAGTAAACATTACACATAGGAAGTGTGGTAAACACATGGCATATGCTTCAAACAAATTGTTGCCTTGTTTGAAAATCAAAAATGAGCCAACATTAGTGGGGCCAGGGAGAACATAGTCAATCGGGATACTTTCACATTCCATCAAGGGCTTATTGAATCCAATCCAGGGGCTGACCTTCGTCAGTCAGTCAGGTCTTGAGTTGAAAGGGCTGGAGCTGAAAAGCTCATAAGGTTAGGCAGCATCCGAGGAGCAGGAAAGTTGAAGGGCATAAGCCCTTCATCAGGAATGTGGAGGGAGAAGGGGAGGGTGAGAGATAAATAGGGGGGTTGGGTGGGGCGTGGGGGAAGGTAGCTGGTAAGGTGATAAGTGGATGCAGGTAGGAGGTAATTGTAATAGTTTGTTGGGGAGGTGGAGCGGAAAGTTGAAGGGTCGCAAAGTATAGATGAAGCTGAGATGCCTAGCATCCACCCCTGCTTCTTGAATAAGATCACCTTGTGGATATATCAGACAATGAGTTCTCGTAACGTTTCTTTGAACTGTAACATATTCTTCCGCAGTCTCTTGGATTACAGCAGTACCTCCATGCATTTTCAAGTCCTTAGTGTTACAGCATGGGAATAGCTGAGTTAAATCATCCTTTCCACCTCTGTAATACAGTCAACATTAAACAGCCAATACCCTCAGTAGTTACTCCAACAGTACCTGACCAGACTTTTGATTAAACAAACCAAGACTTTTTGAATAATTAAGGACTTCACTATTTATTAAATATACAATAACTTTAGCAGAGGAAAATTTTATCAATGAGGTAAACTGATTATTGTCTATGCTTTCAACCCTAAACATTTTGTTTCAGGCCTCATTCATGCAAAATTGAGACAGACAATCAAATAGATTAACTAAAATAACTAAAACTGTCCAGATTATTTCTGTACTGATGATTTTCACAATGTGTTATTTTACAGTCAAAGATTCCTTGGTTGCCTTTCTGGAACCTCCAATTCAGGTCACCTTCTCAGCTCACTCAGGTACAGGTCATACTACGTCTAACTCAGCTTTTTATTCTCTTGGCTTCAAAAAGCTGGTTTGGGAGATGAGGCAGGGAGATTCCAACTTGTTATGTTGTGTTGCCAGCAGCCAAACCCCCAGAAAACACAGTTTAAAAAAAAACAACTTCAACTCTGATTCCACCCTGATAGACAGAACATCTCCCCCTGCTTCCTCCTCCCACTCCCAAAGGCCTCAATTACCAGTCAAGATCTGCCATTGGCTTGAACATTGGGTGTCTTCGAGACTTGCTGGGACCAATTTCCAGGCACTGCCCTTGTTAATAGTTAACTTTTGCTATCTGTTTAAACACAGTACTCTTCCTATGTTCCTATGATCAAGAGGCAACCTACAATTAGCCTCAGGCTGGACCCCACAAACAAACAAAAGCTTGTTTTTCTCTATTTATTTTCCTCCTACCATAAGCTGCAAAGTCCAGCAAGAAGCACTGCTTAGAGGAGGTTGCATGCATAGTTATCTGTAACTGCAAGTTGTAGTCTAAGATGTTAATTAGCATCATTTAGCTTTTCAAGTAATCTGAATCCACACTACTCAATTTCTGTTACTTACCAATAACTGATGAAAACACATCACCTTTTATCTTTAGTTTGCCCACAGGCAAAGTAAAAAAATTGACTCCAGGGTCGAATACATTTGTGGTTATTTTTGTTCTGTCTTTCCGTTGAGTATATATTGAAGCTGAGTCTTAACACAAAGTGTTTATGTTACTTGTTAAATGGGATTTAGAGATTTGGTGGCTGAGCAGATTGTACCTTTACCTATCAGGGCCAAAATTTGTCACACTCAGGACAGACAGATGAAAAATTCTCTCTTTCTGATGGCTGTGAGAAATGAACGTGAAATTAATCCAGAGCATGCTGAGGCTAGTTCAATAGGTCAGCAGCAGAACTTTGTTTAACTCTGGTGGACTCATAATTCTACACATTTTGGTGTGACCATGTCAATTTTCCAAGTCAACTATTCTTTGAAGCCAGTTTTCAAACAACTAAGTCAGAGTTTCCAAACATTTTACTTCTTTCAAACAGAAGACAAAGGCCAAACAAAAGCATAGAAACTAAGTAGACAGAATATTTAGAACATAATTTAATGCAGAAAATTATTCAAATGTAAACAATATTTCACAATTAATAGAAACAATTAAAATTAAGGTTAAGGAGGTAGAATTGGTCTTGAGCATTGATACAGAACAGATCATAGCAAACATGTTTAACACCTATTAAGGAAAAGCTGATTATATGGGTATAAAACAGGTTAATGATCTGTTGTCACCCTTCATTCACTGCCACCAACATCAAATTTTAAATGTAACGAGGTTTTTTTTTAGGTTTTATATTGCATTTACTATTTTTAGGCAAAAATTATAGGTTGATGTGTACCAGAAATCAGCTATGTGTCAATTTTGAGGAGTTTCAGGGAGGGTTTCTCTTTGTGAGCCCTTCACAAATGAGTGTTCCCATGCTATTCTACACAGTGTGTGTGATTGGAGGAGCTGACATTGGACTGGGGTGGACAAAGTTGAAAATCACACAATACCAGGTTATAGTCTAACAGGTTTATTTGGAAGCACCAGCTTTTGGAGCACTCGTCCTTCAACAGGTAGTTGTGAAGCTGCTTTTTAACATTCTCCACAGTGATTGACCAAGTATGACATCAGGGAGCTCCAGCAAAAAATGGCATTAATGGGGATCAAGAAAAAAGCTATCCACTGGTTAGAGTCATACCTGGCAAAAACGAAGTTGGTTGTGGTTGTTAAAGACCAGTCATCTCAAGTGCAGGTCATCTTTCAGGAGTTCCTCAAGTTAGTGTCCAAGGTCCAATTATCTTCAGCTGCTTCATCAATGACCTTCCCTCCATCACAAGGTCAGAAGTGGGGATGTTTGCTGATAGCTGCACATTGTTCAGCACCATTTGCAACTCCTCAGGTACTGAAGCAGTCCATACTCAAATGCAGCAAGATTTAGATAATATTCAGGTTTGGACCAATAAGTAACACATATCATAAATGCCACAGAAATGCCAAGCAATGACCATCTCCAACAAGAGAGAATCCAACCACCACCGCTTGTTATTCAATGGTATTACCATCACTGAATCCCCACTATCAGCATGCTGGGAGTCACTGTTGACCAGAAACTGAGCTGGATTAGCCATATACATACTGTGGCTACAAGAGCAGGTCAGAAGAAGGAAATCTTGCAGTGATTAACACCTGACTCCCTAAAATGTATCCATCATCCGCAACACCCTGATAGACAAGAGTACAATTTGTCTGGATGAACGCAGTTCCAACAACACTCAAGAGGCTTGAGACAACCCAGTACAAAGCAACCCAGTTGATTGGCATCACATTCATAAATGTTTAATCCCTTCACCACCAAAGCTCAGTAGCAGCAGTGTGTGATATCTACAAGATGCACTACAGAAATTCACCAAAGCTCCTTGGACAGAACCTTCCAAAATCATAACTACTACAATCTAAAGGACAAGGTTATGGGAACACCACCACCTGTAAATCCACGGACCATCCAGACTTCAGATGGAATTGAATTTAGATAAATGTGAGGTCAACCAGGGCAGGACTTATATAGTTAATGGTAGGCCCTGAGGAGTGTTGCTGAAAAAAGAGACCTAGGAATACAGATGTATTGTTCTTTGAAATTGGAGTCACAGGTAGACAGGGTGGTGAAGAAGGTGATGGCAGGCTTGCCTTCATTATTCAGAACATTGAGTTTAGGAGTAGGGACATCATGTTGTGGCTGTACAGGTCATTGGGAGGCCACTTCTAGAATATTGAGGACAATTCAGGTTGCCCTTCTATAGGAAGGATATTGTTAAATATAAGACAGTGAAGAAAAATTTACAAGGATGTTGCCGGTAATGGGGTTTGAGTTAAAGGGAGATGCTGAATAGACTGGGATTTCTTTTTCCCTGAAGCAACTGAGGCTGAGGGGTGATTTTACAGAAGTTTATAAAATGATGAGTGGCACCTTTTTTAAAGGGTGAATAGCCAAGGTCTTTTCCAAGGATAGGGGAGTCCAGAACTTGAGAGCATAGGTTTAGGGTGAAAGGGGAAAGATTTTCAACGGACCTTAGGGGTAACTTTTTCATGCAGAGAATTGTTCGTGTATTGAACGACTGCCAGAGGAAGTGGTGGAGGTGAAGTACAACATTTAAGACATTTAGGGGGGTATGGGCCAAATGCTGGCAAATGGAACTAGGTCAGATTGGGATATCTGGTCAGTGGGGACCAGTTGGATCAAAGGGTCTGTTTCCGTGCTGAATGACTCTGTGACTCTATGTCACCATTTTTTCAGAATAACTGGTTCAAAATCATAGAATTCCCTCCCTAAGATCACTATGGGTGTATCTGCAACCAATGACAGCAATGGTTTCAGTCAGTGCACTGCCACCACTTTCTTAAGGGCAACAAGGGCCACTAAATAATGGCCAGACACTGATGCCCATGAATGAATACATAAATAAAAAATGTTCACCACATAGTTGCCCACCAGGCCTCTTTTGTGGTTGTTGAAGACCAGTCATCTCAAGTGCAGGTTATCTTTCAGGAGTTCCTCAGGTTAGTGTCCAAGGTCCTGTTGATGCTCTTCTCCCTCCAGCAATGTCATCAGGATGTATCATTGTTGGAACCTTCCAGGACACATGGTGCTGACCACCATCTTTAAAACCTAGCTATACACCAGGTCAGGCATTGCCAATCGGCAGCTTGCACAGTGCACATAGTGGGAAGGGAACAAAAAATAAATATGTCTGATGTACATTGGTACCACGTTTGAAGCTTCATTTTGAATACAAGTACACATTCATAAATGCAATGCTATTTTACATCATCACCTGTCTGTTCGACAATTATTGTAACTGAAGCTGTAAGAAACAAGCCACACGTTAACTGTTCTTAGCATTACCCCTTCTTAGAACCCTGTCTAAGGCTGTACACTCTTTCCCTAACATCCAGCATAGCTGAATATCTTCTCATTATGATGTTCCTGCTCCTTTCGCAAGGTTCTATTGTCCATGGGTTTTTTTCCAAAGGTGTTGTAGGAGGCAAAGTTGCCAAGGCGGCTGACTTGGATGGGTTTTAGGGCCTATTTGATTATAGCTAACAGATACTGCCACAGGTAAAGGCTTTCAAGTTTCAAAACAAGCACTTGTACAATGAAAGGGGAGAGGCCTGTTCTCCCAGCTCCCCTTTTCTCTGGTTTGGTTTGGGTTTTACCAGTCTGGCTGTTCAGAGAAAGCAGTCAGTAAGTTTTGAGGCTACTGGTCAAAAAATAGTTACGTGGAAGAAGGTGTTCCATACTGAATCTCTCTGCCATATCTCTCTCTCTCTTTGATATCTCACCTGTAAGAACTTATGTTTGATTTTTTTTTTCTTTTGTGACAAAGGGAGTTTATGGGATTGTTGCAAGTAATTGGAACAGCATCGTTAAATTGGGATAATCTGTTGGGTTTTCGGATAGGTTAAGTTATTCTGTCCACAACTCCACCTATCTTCGTATCATCTGCAAATTTACTGACCCACCCTTCGACTCCCTCATCTAAGTCATTAATTCTGTTCTCTTTTGCTTGTGTTTTATTCAATAATCTTGCAAATAAATTCTGTTTTGTTAAAAACTAAGTGGTTGGGCCAGCTGCATCACTTATGGAATATCCACTGTATACCTGCATCAAACAACTAGAAAAGTTGTTGAAATGTTTTGAGGGGCTCTAGCCTAGTCCATAATACATTGCTCAATATTGGAACATCGCAGGTGGCACGGTGGCTCAATGGTTAGCACTGCTGCCTCACATAGCCAGTGACCTGGGTTTGATTCCAGCCTCGGGCGACTGTCTGGGTGGAGTTTGCATATTCTCCCCGTGCCTGCGTGGGTTTCCTCCGGGTGCTCCGGTTTCTTCCCACAGTCCAGAGATGTGCAGGTCAGGTGGATTGACCATACTAAGTTGCCCATAGTGTTAGGTGCATTAGTCAGAGGGAAATGGGTCTGGATGGATTACTCTTCGGAGGGTCAGTGTGGACTGGTTACAGCGGAGAGCCTGTTTCCACGCTATAGGGAATCTAATCTAATCACACACTGGAAAATCTTCAAACGCCTAAAAATGAGCACTTTCATTCAGCAACAACAAAAGTGAACTAAAATTAAAGAAAAACTGTATTTGCTTCTGGGACTTCTTGTCTGTTGATCAACAACATATTTACAATCAATAAATGATTCCTGCACCCTGCTCATATCCAATGGAACTCAGTTCAGTCCATTCTTGCTCTTTGAGCCTGACATTGCATTGCTCTATCAGGATGAAGGAGACATTCCTAGGCACCATCCTCACACCTGCTGACTCTCTCCCAGCTCTTCATGGTCCCTCATATGCCCTCGTTGCCTGCATCAGTTATGCAGAGCACAAAATGTTAAGATTGGTTGCACACACTGCCTGAGATGCACTGCAGGAAAAACCAAACATTTGAACCTTATCTTCTAAAGGCCTATTGTCTGTTCAATAACGTACCTGTCTTAGAATGAGCAGCATTGTATCTACCTTTGGCCTCAGTCAGGGGATTTCTTAATGTTTTAACAATGATTTCTTCATGGAATCATCAGCCACGGTTGCAAAGTTAGTCCTCATCTTCCAGTAATCATCCTTGTAAGGCATATGGATCCTTGAAATGAAGTTGGAACATCGGAGTTCTCAGTGATATAGCATGGCATTTCCAGGTACCTAGCAAAGACGTCTACAGTGTGGTACTGATGATCATAGATGACTGGTATATTGATGAAATGGAACTGTTTTCTGTTAATAAAGTCTGCTGCATTATGTATGGCACTCTTAATGTAATGACTATACAGACTTATACAGCTCTGCACTTGTAGAATGCCACTATATTCATAAAGCTACTAACTTGGTTGTAGCACTGACTTCATCATGGAGAAAAGAGATGAAGCAGCATGACCTGGCACAAACTGCCTCAATAACAGCCCTGATACATTTATGGTTGAAGGTTGTGTGCTCTCCTGGTGGATCCTTGGAAGCATCATTTGCATAAAAGTTTAACACAGCTGTCAACTTGGCAGGCACTGAGTTAAGATGGCCACCCACCCCTTGAGTTTGCAGGTCCTGCTCCAGCCACTACATTGCTCTGTGATTATATTCCAGATCATCTACAGTCAGTTGTGAGTCCTGGGAATAGGCCATTTGGACTGAAATGAGGAGAAATTTCTTCACCCAGGGAGTGATCATTCTGTGGAATTCTCAGCCACGGAAAGCAAGTGAGGATTCAAAACATTGAATGTTTTCAAGAAAGTGTTAAATATAGTTATTAGGGTTAACGGGATCAAAGGGTATGTGGAGAAAGTAGGAACAGGGGACAATATTGAATGGTCAGCTAAAATCACATTGAATGGCAAAGCATGCTCTAAGGTCCAAATGGCTTACTCAAACTCCAATTATTTATGTTTCTAGGTTTCTATCTGGAGGAAATGGCATCCATGATGGTAGATGCTGGACCTCCTGCAGCTCCTCTGCATTCTGTGGAGTCCTTCTGCTGCTTGCTAGCCCCTGGATGTTACTGCTGGTCATGGACTCGATGACACATCTGGTCCTTCTCAATTTTTCTGCACCTTTATTATAACGCAGCCACAGTGATGCTGACTCCATCTGTCAGAGCGATCCATTGGCCACAGTTCCAATGGACCTGTGTGGGAAATATCAGAAACCGAACAGAATTCATAGTAATCTGAGCAGTTAAGCATTCACATTACAGACAAGTAATGGTTTAACATAGTTCTCACTGCAGTGGGACATAGAGGACTCTGACAAGGAGGGCCATGGAATGCCTCTGTCTGAATCTTTGATGCTGAGGAATACAGCGCAAGTCAGGCAATGCAACTAATTATAGGAAGTTAGTGCAGGATGATTACTAATAATTTGTCCCAAATACCCACTCCTACATCTCCTTTAAGTAAAGTATCATTGCATATAATAGTAAGTTGACAAATACTCACAGTTCAAAGTGAGATAAAATCAATCCACTACACACCCAAGTGTAGCTGTGATACCTTTGATTATCTTGTGAATTATAGTGAACTTTTTAAGGTCTTGTGTGGTTGCTTCTGCTTCACAGAGATGACTATGATCAGTTTGTTATGACCAATGACATGGGTCAAGATTGTTTGGGACCAGGATTTGTATTCCACACTGTTGGACACGGCACATGTTAAACATGCAGGCTGTTATGATTGCAGATGTCTTCAACCTGTACTGTGTGAGTGCATTGTATTATTATTATTATTATTATATTGCCTCTTAAGGGACTAACCTCACTCCCAAATGGAACCCACATGCTCAGACAAAAAAAAGTATTCCGTCCACTGCAGGAATAGTTTCAGCTACTTTGCACATCCATTGTGCATTTATGATTCTTATGAGTATGGAAAGCAATGTAGGTCACTCTTAGCACAGTGAGCACAGGTTCAGCCTGTTAATCAATTGCACTCCTCGTCGTATTGACCCATCTTACAGAATTTAAAAGCTTCTGTCTTTTCTGGTCATTTAGCACAGATAAAAAGCCAGGCAGTTTGTCTTAGTTGTCAGCAGTGATCATTCCAGGGATACATCAAAGTTTCATTTTGTGTGCATGACGTATGCTTCAACAAATGGCCACGTCTCAAAGTCTAAAGGGAGTAGTTCTTGGTCAAGTCAGGGGAAACATCTTTATTCATTGGGTCCTGGTACTGTAAGCAAAAGGTAGTGTCTGATATCAGTCTGGGGGCTAGGATGCGAACAGTCAATTGCTTGGTATAAATGAAGCTGTCCATATCACTGAGGTCCAGGGAGTGGGCCAAATTGGTCCTGCAGGTCTAGTGCAACAAATCCAAGGATTTGCAGGAGGTCAGTTGGAGAGCTGCACAGAGATCAGTCAGGGGCCCAATCACCCATCTGTTGGGGTTGTCCATCCAATTCAGGCTTAGGGCTTGGTACAATAAAAGTAAAGGGGGGCTATCGGGGCCAATGCTATGTTAGGGAAGTGAGAAAAGTCAATTCTAGAGATTGGAAGCAGAAGGATGGGATGCTGGGACAATATTTTCCCCCCAGTTATTATCTGCAGATAATGATTGTGAATGTAGGGCACTCAACATATCAATATGGCATTGGAGGACATGGTTTACTGCATTGGCGGGGGAGGCAGTTGCTCAGTCATCAATGATCATAATCACTATGGCTTTGATGGAGGAACAGTGCAACATTGCGACAGCCATTTTCGATTCTCTACAGTATGGAAACAGGCCCTTCAGCCCAACAAGTCCACACCGACCCACCAAAGAGTAAACCACCTAGACTCATTCCCCTACAGTTACCCCTGACTAATGTACCTAACACTACAGGTAACTTAGCATACCCAATTCACCTAACCTGCACATCTTTGGATTGTGGGAGGAAAGCAGAGCACCCAGAGGAAATCCACGCAGACACGGGGAGAATGCCATGACTAAGCTGGAGGGCCAGGACTTCAAGGGTAATGTTGTGAGATGATGTTATAATTTAACAAGACGTATGAGAATGTGTAGAAGCTCAGTGTTAATGGGCTCGACAAAGAATGCAAGGTTAAAAAAACATAGATGTTCAAGAATCTGCAATTCACTGCCAAGAGGGACCTATGTTGCTTCCCATACTCATGGGAACTGTAAAGGGCAAAAAGACAAAGCAAGGCAGAGATGCCATGAGCATCTGAGTAGGTGCAAAGTGAGTGAGCACTAAGCGAGCGCAGAAGGAGCCCCATGTACATCCTGCTGCATTTCATGAGCTGGATGCTTGTTCTTGTATGCAAAATGTCAAGGCAGCAGCATTACAGCAAACGATACTGATGCACTCTGAAGTGCAGAATTAATGCACAGACTGTATTCTAAGCAGGTCATAGATGTTCCTGATGATACAGTGAGACTGGTATGTGTCTGATGCCAACTTTGTGGACAGAGAGTGTAGTACTCACTGCCCATGGAGCATGCCCTGAAATATTGGAGACCATTGTCCAAGACAGAGATCCAGAGGGGCGAAAGGCGAGCTAAAATCACCCTATACTCTGACTTTCATGTCAGGAATTGTCACTGGTTGGTTTCTCCAGCACTTGGGAGAATAAGAAAATACATGAATATGAGCAAGATTGGATATTGATAGCTTGCAAAAATATTTCTTGTCTTTCATTCATGCAATTCTCATCTCAGTATTCAAAAACTCATTGCAGAATCAGACTTTTTAATTTCAAGTCCAGGAATCTTATTTATCCAATTTCTACATATTTTTCCAGCTGACTTTCTATTGCCCACAGTGTTCAGGTGTTGGGAAGATTAGCCTTATTTACTTATTTATGGTTCAAGCTGATGAACCTAAGCCATTTCTGAGCATTTACTCTCAGTTATGAAAACACGCTTTCAGCTAGAAATAAACATGGAAATGGTTTAGCTCAGATTATTGTACTTAAGATGGACAGTGAAGTAGGGTGATTTGTATTTATCCCAAATGGTTAGGAAAATGAATTAAGGCATAGATGAGTCATTAACACAGGATAGAATTTTACTGGCCCTGAGGAATTGGGCGAGGACGTGGTAAGGGCAGTAAAATGGCAGAGGAATGAAGTGGATCAGGATCTTGGCATGGTCACCCCCCCAACTGGTCAATTTCTCAAAAAATGGTCTGTCAAATCGAGAGCATGCACAATTGCGATGGCTAGACAATTGAAACAGTTAAGTAGCAAATTGTTTCCTATTTTGAGGATTCCTTTCTTTTTCTGGAATTTTCAACTTGTTAGCTAAAAGGAGGTGAAGGTGGAAGGTAAGTGGTGGCTGGTTGTGGACATTATTGGGAGATCAGTGTTTCAACACAGGAAGGGTTAAGAAACATTAAAGTTTCAGATGATAGGTCAAAGGAACAGTAACACATATTGCACGCAGAGTATTCAACGTATCTTTGTGAGTTATAGCACCTCCATGATGAATCAGGAGATTGAGAGGCTTTGAGTTTTGAATGTTTCAATTAGTAAATGGTTACTTGCACTCAGATGGTGCCTAGCTCTTGAAAATAAACAGATGCAGAAAATAATCAAGAAAGCTGATGGAATGCTGGGCTTTATATCTAGAGGTCTGAAGTATAATAATGCAGAAGTCATACTGCAGCTATACAAAACCCTAGTTAGATCCCACTTGAAATACTGTGAGGAAATTTGGGCACCACTTAGGAAAGATATATTGGTCTTGGAGGAACTCCAATGTGGCTTTACAAGAATGGTACCTGGAAGTCTTGGGTTAAATTACGAGAGATATACAAATTAGGCCTGTTTTCTCTAGAATTCAGAAGATTAAGGGATGATCTGATCAAAGTCTTCAAGATATTAACAGAAAAAGATAGTGTAAAGAAAGCTACACTATTTTCACTAGTTGGGATTTGTAAAACGAGGGAATGTAGTTTAAAAAATTACAGTCAGACTCTTCAGAAGAGATGTTAGGAAGCACTTCTATATGCAAAGGGTAGTAGATATTTGGAAGTCTCTTCTACAAGTGGCAGTGGATGCTAGATCCATTGTTAGTTTGAAATCAGGGATAGCTTATGTTAAGGAAAAACATTAAGGGATATGGATCAAAGATAGTTAGACAGAATTCAACCACAGATCAGCCATGATGTCATTGAATGTTGGAACATGCTTGAGGTGCTCAATGGCTTGTTACTACATCCCCATGGTCATGGATACTCTTTATTAGATGAAAGATCTATACATAATTAATTAAAAATCAGAACAGAAAGGGCTTATGCCCGAAGAAGGGCTTATGCCCGAAATGTCGATTCTCCTGTTCCTTGGATGCTGCCTGACCTGCTGCGCTTTTCCAGCAACACATTTTCAGCTCTGATCTCCAGCATCTGCAGTCCTCACTTTCTCCTTAAAAATCAGAACAGTCAAGCTGACAGGTTATTTGGAAACAAGACCGTTGCTGAATACCCACAGTGGGAGAAGTGACCTCAGCGATAATGAGAAGCTGGGAAAGCTTGGATCTGTGAGACTGAAGAGTTCTGGCATTGCCATTGCAAGATGGCTATTCAAAGCCATTCATATCATTTCAACTAAATAATTATTAACTTCTTCAAAATCCTTTCACCAGTGGAGCACTTCACTCACTTTTAGCTATATTTCCCCTCTATTAATCTCTCCACAGCTGTGAAACAGCTTATGCAACTGCATCTCCCACCTCTGCTGGGGGTAAAGAGTAGAAGCAACACCAAAACCATCAACCCCAACAGAAACATTATCAGCACCAGTTGTCCTGTCCTCAGCTGCATGCCCCTGCACAGGCCACAGGGAATGGAAAGTGAATGGTCAACTGGAAGAAAACAAAACTCAAGCCCTGCATATTCAGATAGAGAGAGGATCAACTGTCTTGACTTGTCTGAGTCCCAGGCCCTCAGGAGGACCAAACTCTACATTTAACTTTTGACTTGCGTCCGCAGTCTTCTGAAAGAAAACCCTCCTTCTTAGTGCAGCAGGCGGATAAGTATTGCAATGGTCAACAAGATGGGAACCCACCCCATTGCAGGACTCTGTTGTACAACGAGACAGAGAGCAAAGGGTATTAAAATAGACATGGATTATGTGGAATGGAGGTAGGACACCAGTTGTGGAGGCAGACTGTAAGATATGGGTTTTAGAGGACAATCAGGTGGGGAATGAGTTGCCTGCAGAAAGTTGAATGAGCAAGCTATAAGCTGAGTTGATTTGAGGAAAACTGTGTAAGAAACTTTAAGGCTTGGCATTTCAAAGCATTATACCATGTACCTACCCTGCTGTGCCGTGCTGAAGTCCTGGATCCTCTTGGTGCAACGTTCTAGGTCTGAAGTACCTACATTCTGCTGCAGACTCCCTTGGTCACTTCCATCTATGCTGACTTAATTAGAGAGGTCATAGAGTCTCAGATCCTACAACTCAACATCCAGGCAAAAATGAGAGGTGACTCAGTAGCCTTTTCAGGTCTCCTCTTCATTTCTGTGGTTGCTGCAGCTTCAAAACTTCCAGTTCTAGTGATCTTGCTATCCGAGCCAGTGCCATTTTAATTAGAAATTGAAGCAGTAATCCACAGTATTATACTTTTATTTCCCTTAGACAGAAAGGACACATCATCCCACCTATCTTCCCTCACTGCCAAGAAGCAGGATTTCCCTGGGAACGAAACACTATAAGCAAATCAGTGTTTTTCATGCTTCACTGATTTGAATGAATTGTTTCGGGAAGTGCCTAGAATGGTGAGTAAATTTGAGATGTTGTTTCTCTTCAATCCCAAACAGTGTTCTATTGAGTTGTTCATTGTTAGCTGCAGTTACAGTGTCTCCCCTCACTGGGTGAAGCTGATTGAAATCTCATTTTGCTTGGTTACAAATGCAGCTTCTCAGCAGCCATCACTGTGCATCAATTGTAACAATAATTTGGAGCCAATTCTGACGGTAAAATATTGCACAAGAGTTTGTTCTGGATAATTGATAGACTGTTGACTAATTTGGGAAGTAATGGCTCAGGACAAACATAGGGTGGATATATGGCCAAGTGACCTTTCTTGGGTCTATAAAAGTCTTGGCACATCTATATTAAGCAAAAGATATTCACTAAATTGAAAAGAGATCAAGAAAAAACTTGGGAATATAAACTGATGGGGAGGCAGTCAGAGATAAGTTACAGGCATAACTCATGAGCTTTCAGATTATATTGCTAAAATGATTAGACATAAAACAAAAGGTGCCAACTTGGGCTAGGCAATAAATTGGTGCATCTGCATTTGAAGCTGTACCATGAGTCTTCCTGTAGAATCTCACTTAGTCTGGACATTGGAGGAGAGGAATAAATGACAATACTCAACGATATGTCAAAACAGTAATCTTATTGACCATAATTATAATAATGTAAAGTTTATAAACAATTACAACTCATAATATCAGTGACTGTATAACATATAGAAAGAAGAAAGGATAAAAACTGCTCAGAAAGAAAGAAATGCAATTTTATTATAGCACAAATATTAGTCCCAAATTGGTGTGCCCACAATCCAAAATGCTAAATAGTGTGTATGGGTCTGGGCTTTAATAAAAGATATTAACAATATAAAGAAAAGCAAGCATGATAACAAATCTTTCATAATTTTTTTTTAAATGCCAGAAATTAGAACCAAAAACATAAAATTATGGAAATTTTCATCAAGGCTGATCTCTCTGTTTTCTTTCCACAGATGCTAACAAGAGGTTTGCGTTCTGCAGAGATGGACCCTGCAGCTAGATCAGCAGCAATTTAAAAAAAAAATGCCACAGCAGGGCAGCTCCTTGCCACACTGCCAGCTTTGACTGGTCTGGGCAGTGGTAAGGTAGGCAAGTAGCGGGTAGCCACTTAACAATTAAATGCTGACTTTGGAGAACATTGGTGATGCCACCTGGATCTTTGTGATAACAGACAGGCTCCTGGCTGAGGCCAAATGTTAGCTAGTGCCTGGAGGCAACCTTCTAGAGCTAAGCCATGGGATTGGCAATTTGGCACTCATTGAGACTTCCTCGGAACTCCTCCCACAGTCATGCCCTTTCAACTATAGCCAAACTTAATGTTTAAATTATAAAAGCATTCAGAGGCCACTTCCACTTTGAGGCACCAGCTTGCACTCACCTATCTAGAACACCAGCACCCAATCCTCAAAGTGGAGCTGTGAGTCATATGTAGACTCAAGGGCTGCGACTGATCATCTTGCCTGCACAGTCCATCCACTGTACAGAACTGAATGGTGAACAAAGATTTAGTCTCTTAATTTTGTGACTCTGGGAGGATGACACAGAGTTGTCAAACTGCTTCACAATTTGAATCTGCTCAGATACCTATATTTCAGGTCAATGAAACAATGGGTCAATGGAACAATATCTTACTACTTAATTATTATAATAGGGTCCAAGAATTACTTTTTTTGGACTTTGAAAACCTAACTGTATGGAGCAATATTATTGATGCTTAAAATGCAGACAAAATTGGATGCATCCCAGTTAAAGGGCTACTTGAAATAAATAGAAATGGCAGGACCATTATTATTCCTATAAAAGTGCATGGAAAGGTTGCGTTACCTTCCAGGAAGTACGTATTTTCACAATGAGTCATTACCCTTTGGAAACAGTCATCTGAAATGTGCAGTGAATTTGGAGTCAGTGCAACCCTTTAAACTGAAACTTGGTAATTGAGAAGACAACATTGTTAGCTATAAAGTTGAGTGGTTAGTTGGTCTACATTGTAGTGAAGGATGTAACAATATGATTCCCAGACCTTTCATGTTTGTACCAAGACATCAGAGGCAAATGCCCTAGCACTTTCCTAAATTTCCTACTGACCTTCTTTCTGCCTGTTTTGTTTCTTCCAGGAGACAATAATGAAGTTGATAGGATGTGAATAGGTTTAACATTGCGTGAACGTTTGTTTCTTGGATCTGTTTATAAATGTAAAGGATGGTATCAGAGCAAGTTTTGATGTATTGTTCATACAACTCCTGCAAGATGATAAGAAAAGCACAAAGCCTTGCGACGCAATGATAGCATCTCTGCCTCTGATCCTGAGCTTCAGCTTTAAGTCCCACTCTAAGACTTGATGGAAAGAAGGTGCATTAAAAATGCATTCAAATCAATTTGTAAATCCTTACTATATGTACATGTGTGTATATATTTAAAGCAAGCAATGGGAAAGGTTCCTGACCAGTAATGGGGAAGAATGTAGATGGGAAGAATGTAGAAGCCTCTACCATCTCCAATCATAGTTCCAGGCTACAACATGCATGTACAATTGTTTGGAGATACAAGAACCCAGTCTGCTCAGAGGCTGTATGATCACAGAGGAAGATGTTGGTACCAACAGACCAGGGATCAATTCCCATTCTGGCTGGAGTGGATGCTGAAACTGCCACCTTGCCCTTCCTGGAGATGCTGTGGTTGGATCTGTCTTTTTGGAAAAAACTGAACAAGGAAAAGAATATATTTACAATGAAAAATTTCTAATTTTCATTCTTGTAAGTGCTCATCTACTAATTAGTCATCCACCTACTGGGGAATATTCATCATAAATAGCATGCTGTAAGCACTTTAGGCAATTCTAAAGTGGACAATTTATTACCTCCTGATGCATAACAAAATGCAATTTGGTACATATCCAAATGACAGAAAATGGTATTGAAAAGAAGGAGTGCTTTGTTGTTGGGAAATGTTGTAATTTTTTTAAAATTTTAATAGACATAAGAGCATATTCTCTATTTAAGGGGAGTTCAAAATATTAGCACTCATTTCTCATAAGGAGTTGAAGATTTTGGAACACTTTCATACTCACTGTCAACAAGTAACTGTGCGAGTGCACTTGTTGAGGTGAAATAGGACTCAAACGGTTGAATCCAGCACAGTTGGAATCAAGCACAATAGGGCAAAATTCCATCAACATTTGGTGGGAGATATTGGAAGATATTGCAATATGGTCAAAATCGAGTAAACTACAGACATTGGGATGAAGAATTAATTATAGAAATGTAACGCAGTTCAAAATAAATTCACTTTGACAATGATTAATTGAGTTAAACCTTGCTTGTCAGTACTTAAACATGCAATTTATGAGGTTTCCATGTATGATCCAAGCTTTGTATGTGATCTCCTATACTGGTTGCTAACCTGTTCTCAAATCTTAAAAGTAACTACTTTTTTTTACTCAAACCATATTTGAAACACGATCCAAATTTGGTAAGACAAGATAAGTTAACCTTTAGCTAAATTGAACCATTGAACCCTAACTTTACTAATTATGATTGAGATAACTCAAACTTTTTCAATGCTGTTCAAGAGATAATTATTTTAGATGGCATCCATTCTCGAAGGGAACAATGAAGACCTCTTGTTCGTCAAGGTAAATGGCCAACGTTACAGCCAGCCTATCAATTTGGCCCCTATCTGTTGGGAAACCAGTTTTAGGAAGCCAGAAGTGATATAACTAAGCTTGGTGTTGGTGGTCATCAATCTGACAGGAGGGAGTTGGAGTTAGACATCGGTGCTAAGCAAAGCAGCCCGCTTCATTGGTGCCACATTCAAAAACACCCATTCCTCTACGACCTTGCTCAGTACACACTGCTGTTACTATCTACAAGATGCACTGCAGAAATTCACCAAGACTCCTTAGACTTCAGCTTCCAACTACATGACCACTTCCATCTAGAAGGACAAAGGCAGCAAATACATAATAATCACCACGTCCAAGTTGGCTTTGGAAGTAGTATGAGAAAGGCACTGACTGCCAGAGGGCAGGGAGTTAGTGGTGAAACGTGTCCCAGAGGTGCTGTCATGAGGGGTTAATGTTAAATCTTGGTATGAAGAACAATATTTTGACATAATACTTCTGCTTTAGCATTTGTTATAGATTTAAAGGGGTTATAGAACATTGCAATATTTTAGCCAGTTGTGGGCGAAGTACAAGAAATAGCATAATAGCTGCTACAACAAAATGATAAAAAAAACAGTTTGTACAATGGCTCTTTTTTTACATGATTACCTTTCTAAATACTTCGTCTATTGTAGTTCACAGATAACCATTTTCCACCACATTAACTTTAAAAATGGCATAATAGCTCAGATAATGTAAAGAGGAAAAACACTTTCAAAGCTTGCATTTCTCTGGGTTTGGAAGAAAAAATGCAATTATTTCACTGCTAACATCTTTTTTGATGCTCAATCCAGAGGCCTCTGTTGCTAGAACTGATGCTGGGAAATAGATAAGGGGAAGAGCTGCAATTTTCTATAAAAAGGGCTAGGAGACAAATTTTTAAAAATATTGTCCAGCAAAGCAAATGAATACTTTTTGATTCATTTCTGAAAAATATAGAGCAATTCTATACTCAGACAGATAAATAAATAGTTTCATAAATCATTTTTATATAATACAGGGAAGCGGCTCTTCGCAATTGTTTTCATAATGAAAATTTACAACCAAACAACATCAAAAAAAATTGTTTCATAAATATTACTGAAACAGTAATATTCCTTAAATGTTAGGGTTGCTCCATGTAGTATTTTGAGTATCGAGGCACAGGGCATTCCTTTAGAAGGTCCATTGAAGTTGGATGCGGGTGCATTCCTGTTCTATGAACATACCCTGAAATATAAAACTGCACTCACAGATGAGTCACTCTCCCTTGGCATGACACAAAGTAAATTAAGACGAAGTGTACTGTGATCCTCTGGTAAAGCAGAGTTAGAAATCAAGGGATAATTGGACCAAGTGTACAGAAGAACACTACACATTAAGTCATACACACTTTCCTTATTTTCATTTGGTATGCAGACATTATTATTGGCTAATTATGGAACCTCTGACGACCTGAAAAACAAGAAAACTAAAGCCAATTTGAACGTTAGAGATACACTGCAATGTATGGCAGTTGGTAAAAGCACAAAGTAGTTGGTCTGTAGCACTCCACAGGCCTGAAACTGTCACTGCAGCATGGCAATTTAATGTGTCTTAACCAGCTAGATATAAAATCAGATGTAGCAATTTATAACAAGAACAAATGGCCTACATGTAGATGTACAGGTTTGAAGTTTGGTCCCAAGGTGGGAAATTGCCTGACTTGCAAGATTTGTGCCCCTTCACCCAATCCAGGAAAAATTACATCCTAAAAAGAAGAATTCAAAGGGATCTTATAAATACTTTAAGGACAAAAGTGTAACTAGGGATAGAATAGGGCCCCTCAGCAAGGCAGCCTATATTTGGAGCTGCAAGAGATAGGGGACATACTAAAGGAATATTTTGCATTGGTGTTTACTGTGGGGAAGAACATGACGGATATAGAATGTGGGGAAGTAGATGGTGACATCTTGAAAAATGGCTATATTACAGAGGAGGTGGTGCTGGAATTCTTCAAAGGCATAAAAGTGGATAAATCCCAGGATCTGATCAGGTGTACCCTAGAATTATGTGGGAAGCTAGGGAAGTGATTGCTGGGCCCTGTGCTGAGATACTTGCATCATCAGTAATCACAGGTGAGGTGCTGGAAGACTAGAAGTTGGCTAATGTGTTGCCATGATTTAAGAAAATTGGTAAGGAAAAGCCAGGGAACTACAGACCAGTGAGCCTGACATCAGTGGTGGGCAAGTTGTTAGAGGGATCCCTAAGGGACAAGATTTACATGTATTTAAAAAGGCAAGGACTGATTAGGGATAGTCAGCATGGCTTTGTGCGTGGGAAATCATAAATCACAAACTTGATTGAATTTTTTGAAGAGGTAAGGAAAAGGATTGATGAGGGCAGAGCAGTGGACATGATCGAAATGATCTTCAGTAAGGTGTTCGACAAGGTTCCCCATGGGAGACTGGCTAGCAAGGTTAGATCTCATGGGATACATGGAGAACTAGCCATTTGAATACAGAACTGGCTCGAAGGTATAACATAGGTGGTGGTGATGGAAGGTTGCTTTTTAGACTGAGGCCAGTAGCATACCGCAAGGATCAGCACTGGTCCACTGCTTTTCATCACTCATATAAATGATCTGGATGAACATAAGAGGTATAGTTAGTAAGTTTGCAGATTACACCAAAATTGGAGCTGTAGTGGACAGCAAACAAGGTTACCTCAGAGTACAATAAGATATTGATCAGATGGGCCAATGGGCTGAGGAGTGGCAGATGGAGTTTAATTTAGATAAATGCAAGGTGCTGCATTTTGGGAAACAAATCTTAGCAGGACTTATACACTTAATGGTAAGGTCCTAGGGAGTGTTGCTGAACAAAGGAACCTTGGAGTGCAGGTTCATAGCTCCTTGAAAGTGGAGTCACAGGTAGATAGCATAGTGAAAAAAGTATTTGGTATGCTTTCCTTTATTGATCAGAGCATTGAGTATAGGAGTTGGAGGTCATGTTGCAGTTGTACAGGACATAGGTTAGGTCACTTTTGTAATATTGTGTGTAATTCTGGTCTCCTTCCTATCGAAGGATGGTGTGAAATTTGAAAGAGTTCAGAAAAGATTTACAAGCATTTTGCCAGGGTTAGAGGATTTGACCTATAGGGAGAGGTTGAATAGGCTTGGGCTGTTTTCCCTGGAGAATCGGAGACTGAGGGGTGACCTTATAGAGGTTTATAAAATCATGAGGGACATGGATAGGATAAATAGACAAAGTCTTTTCCCTGGGGTGGAGGCTCCAAAACTAGAGGGAATAGGTTTAGGGTCAGAGGGGAAAGACTTAAAGGGACCTAAGGGGCAATGTTTTCACACAGAGGGTATTGCGTGTATGGAATGAGCTGCCAGGGGAAATAGAGGAGGCTGGTACAATCACAACATTTAAAAGGATCTGGATGAGTATATGAATAGGAAGGGTTTGGAGGATATGGGCCGGGTACTGGCAAGTGGAACTAGTTTAGGTTGGGATATCTGGTCGGCATGGACGAGTTGGACTGAAGGGTCTGTTTCCATGCTGTACATCTCTGACACTATGACTCAATAATGGGATCTTTGTTCGGTGGTGGGGTAGTGCACAGGTATGTGTTGCAGTCAGGACTTCCACCCTCAAAAATGGTTCTGAGGGCAACCAGAAATGCCTCCTAGTATCAAGGCAGAATGGGTAAAAGGTCAACCTATTGCTCCAGAAGCTAAAATGCAGTTGTTTTACTCATTATTCAGCCCTCTAGTCCAAGCATCTTACATACCCTTATTGCCTCATCTATTCTCCATGCCAACGCATTTGGTCGTATCCACCACTATCAAATCTCAGAAGCAATGCTGATGTGAGATAAAATAAAGCTCTAAGAAGCTATTATAAACATCACTATATAAGGCCACAAGAGACCATGAGACCTTCGCACATAGATGCAGAAGTAGTCCATTCAGCCTATCAATTCATGTCTGCCATTCAATGAGATCATGGCTGATTGGAATATCCCCAACTCCATTTTCCATCCTTATCCCCAAACCATTTGACCCCTTTACACATTATAAATCTGTCAATCTCAGCCTCAAATATACTTAACAATCCAGCCTTGACAGACCTCTAAATAAAGAATTCTACAGTTAACCCTCCTCAGAGAGAAAATTTCTCCTCATCTCGGTCTTAAGTGTGTGATCCTTTATTCTGAGATTGTGCCCACAGTACCTGAACTCTCCCACAAGGAGAATTCAACCTCTTGATGCTGACCTTATCCAGCCACCTATAAATCATGGATGTTTCAATAAAGCTTCCACTCATTCTTTTAAATTCCAAAGAGTATAAGTCCAAAGTACTCAACCTCTTATAAAACATCCCTCTCAGATCAGGATCCAGGATCAACCCAGTGAACATTCTCTGGACTGCCTTGAATTCTGCTATATCTTTCCTTCGATAAGGGGACCAAAACTGTCTGCAGTAGTCCAGGTGTGGTCTAACTGATGCCTTCTATAGTTTTAGCAAGACAAAGAACAGTGCAGCACAGGAACAGAAATGCATGATGCCTTTCTAAACTAAAAACCTTTTGCCTCTTCACAATCTATATTCATCTATTATCTGCCTAATCATATATGCCAAGATCCTCTTAAACATTGCTGTTGTATCTGCTTCTACTACCTCTGGCAGTACATTTTGGCACTTAACACACTGTGCGCAAAAAGACGTACCTCTCACATGTCCTTTAAACTTTCCCCCTTTTAATGTAAAATTATGTCCCCTAGGAATGAGATTTCTATCCTTGGAGAAAGACTCTGATATCAATTCTCTCCATGCCTCTCATAATGTTGGAAACATCAATGAGGTCGTCCCTCAGCTTCTAACATTCAAGTGAAAACAAACCAAATTTGTCCAATCTCTCCTCATAGCTAATATCAGGTAAAATCCTGGTAAGCCTTTTCTGTGCCCTCTCCAAAGCCTCCACATCCTTCTCATAGTGTGGTGACCAGAACAGTAAACAATGTCAAAGATGTGGCCGAACTAAAGTTCTATACAGCTGCAAAATGACTTGCCAATTATTATACTCTGTGCCCCAGCCGATTAAGGCAAGCATGCCTTCTTGACCACCTTACCCAAATTGAATTGCTACCTTCAGGGAACTGTAGACTTGTACATCTAGATCCCTCTGTATATTAGTGCTTCTAAGGGTTCTGTGATTTACTGTGTACTTCTCTCCGACTTTAGATTTCCCAAAATCTGTCATCTTGCATTTGTCCAGATTAAATTCCATCTGCCATTTTTCTGCCCAAGTCTCCAGCCTATCTACAAGCTGTTGTATTGTCTGGCAATCCTCTTCACTATCCACAGCTCCCCAATCTCTGTGTCATCTGCAAACGCACAATTAGACCACCTAGATTATTGCCCAAGTCATTTATATATAATACAAACAAACAGAATCCCAGCACTGAATTCTGTGGGACACCATAGTCACAAATCTCCAGTCTGAAAAACACCTTTCTACTGCTGCTGTTGCTCTCCTATGAACAAGCCAATTCTGTATCCATCTTACCAGCTCACTGTAGATCCCATGTAGCTTCACCTTTCTGTATCAGCCTGCCATGAGGGACCTTATCAAAGTTCTTGTTGAAGACCATGAAGGGCAGCAGAGTTACTCAGTGGTTAGCACTGCTGCCTCACAGTGCCAGGGACCTGCATTTAATTCCAGCCTTGCGTGACTCTTGGTGTGGAGTTTGCATATTTTCCCTGTGTCTGCATGGGTGCTCTGGTTTCCTTCCACAATCCAAAGATGTGCAGGTTAGGTGAATTGGCCATGCCAAATTGCCCATAGTGCTCAGAGATGTGTAGGTTGTGTTGCATTAGTCAGGGGAAATGTAAAGTAATAGGGTAGGGGAATGTGTCTCGGTGAGATACTTTTCATAGGATTGGTGTGGACTTGTTGGGCCAAATGGCCTGTTTCCATACTGTATGGATTCTATGAAGATAACAACCACTGCTCTGCCCTCTTCAGTCATCTTTGTCACTTACTCAAAAAGTCCATATTTATCCAATGTGAGTAAATCCTGACCCTAAAAAATTATTTCCAATATTTTTTCCTCCTGGATTTTCGCTGTTTCCCTTCTTTAACAAATGAACAGCATTGGCTAATCTCCTTGGACCTCTCCTTTGACTAAAGAGGATACAAAGATTTCATACAAGGCCCCAGCAATTTCCTCCCTTGCCTCCCTCCATATTCTGGGATAGATCCCGACAGGTCCTGGGAACTTGCCTACTGTAATGCTTTTCAAAACAGCCAACAACTGCTCCTTTTTTTTTTCAACATGCCCAGTAATATGAATATACTCCTCTCTAGATTCACCATCTACCACGTCCATCTCATTTGCGAGTACCAATGAAATGTATTCATTAAGGATCTTACCCACTTCATCCAGCTCCACACATACATTCCCTTCCTTTGTCCTTGAGTGGACCTACCCTTTCCCTAGCTACCCTCTTGCTCCATATATATAAAAATACCTTGGGATTTTTAAAAAATTCTGTTTGTCAAAGAAATTTCATGGAATGGCCCCTTTTAACCTTCCTGTTTTCTTATTTGAGAGTTATTTCTTTTTCTGTATTCTTCAAGGGCTCTCCTTTTAACCTTCCTGTTTTCTTATTTTTGAGTTATTTCTTTTTCTGTATTCTTCAAGGGCTCTGTCTTCAGTTTCCTAATCCTTCATATGCCTCTTTTTTTCTTTTTGACTGAACTCACAATTTCTTTTGTTAGCCAAGAGTCCCAAATCTTGCCATCATTATCCTTCATTTTCACAGGAACATGCTGGTCCTGAAGCCTAATCCACTGGCCTTTAGAAGATTCCTACACGACAGATATGGATTTACCTTCATACACCCAATTTACATCCCCCATTTTCTACCTGATATTGTTGTAGTTAGCCTTCCACCAGTTTTGTACATGCACCCAAGGAATACTCTTATCCTAATCCAAAAGGACTTAAAACGTAGCGAATTATGTTCATTATTCCCGAAGTGCACCCCAATGAAACTTTTGATCACCTAACTGGGCTCATTCCCCAATACCAGGTCTAGCATGGCCCATTCCCTACTTGAACTATTTACATATTGTTTCACAAAATGCTCCTGAACACAACTAACAAATTGCATGTTTCTATCGTGCCCCACCCCCCTCCACACAACCAACCCAAGCCCCTGGTAGTAAGGAAGCTCCAGTCAATATTAGGGAAATTAAAATCACCCACCACAACAATACTTTGTTTTTACATTTTTCCACAGCCTGTCCACATATCTGTTCCTCGATCCCCCACTGGCTATTGAGAGGTCTGTAGTAGAATTCCATCACAGTGATTACATCCTTCCTACTCCTGAGTTTAAGGAAAGGCGAGATAGGCTGGGACAATTTTCATTGGAGCCTAGGAGGTTGAGAGGTGACCTGATAGAAGTTTAAAAAATAATGAGAGGTATAGATAGAGTTAATAATTGTTGCCTTTTCCCTTGGATGGGGGATTTCAAGATGAGGGCACACATTTTTAAGGTGAGAGGAGAGAGATTTAAAAAATACATGAGGCAAATGTTTTACACAGAGGGTAGTTCACATGTGGAATGAACTTCCTGAGGAAGTCGTGGATGCGGGTTTAATTACAATGGTTAAAAGACATTTGAGTGATACTTCTCTACTGTGAGTCTGACCCTCCCAGACGGAGGTTTGGTAGTAACCCTCAGAAGGGTTTAAATTAGTGTGGAAATGGGCAAGAAATTAAGGTCAGCAAGTGAAATGATCAAGGAGGAATTTGAGCCTAAGACCAGTAAGGCTAGGAGGATGAACAGAAAGGAAGAGGTTACTGAAAATGGTGGGACTAGCAGTCCGCAATGTATTGTTTTTTAATGTGAGGTATATGACAGCTGAGGCAGTCCAACTTAGAGCTTGGATTAGTGCACATAACGATGATGTGACTCATATAACTATTACAGTGGCTCGTACATCAGTGCTGGCTGTGGTGCCAATAGTCTGGATACTGCTATTGCCACTCCTTGATAGGTCATTTCCGCCCCCAAACAATATTAAAACTAGTTTACTTGTTAGAGGAGGACAACCAAAAGGGGCTCCTGCACTGACTGCCTGCCTTTCTGCCTGAACCTTGGGTGTGACCAAATCTTCGAGGAGAAAGTGAGGTCTGCAGATGCTGGAGATCAAAGTTGAAACTTTATTGCTGGAACAGCACAGCAGGTCAGGCAGCATCCAGGGAACAGGAGATTCGACGTTTCGGGCACAGGCCCTTCTTCAGTCATTCCTGAAGAAGGGCCTGTGCCCGAAACGTCGAATCTCCTGTTCCCTGGATGCTGCCTGACCTGCTGTGCTGTTCCAGCAATAAAGTTTCAACTGTGACCAAATCTCTAAAACTTCTGTCAATAATGCTTTCCACCTCCTGCGTGTTCCTAGGTGTGACTAACTGCCACTCCAGGCAGTCTGATGGGAGCTGCATAGGATATACGTCCTGCAGATGTAGTCATCGGGGACATTTGAACTGTACGCATATTACCCTGCTGACTGCCATTTTTACCCTCTAGCAACTATTTAATTAAAAATACATTTCTATTAGATTAATTTACAGCTAACTAAATAGTCCCTAGTGATAGATTCTCACTAAAAAGAACTAAATACAGTATTCTGTCAGCAATAGTCTCAGTAATATTCTAAATCCCAGTACTGTCTACTTTACCACAAGCCGAAATCCCAATATTCCAAATCCTTATTGATGTGAAAATTAATGGAAATTGAAGGTAAGAGAAAAAAGAAGCCCTCTGTTCAAAACATCTCTTTTTAACTTGAGATGTGATGAAGTGCAGCTTCCAAGGTACACCCTGTGCAGGGGATCAAAGTCAATGTCCCATGCTTGAATTTGTACCTACTATGATCACTGTCTCCTCCCTCCAGCCTCTCTGGTGCTGCTTCCCAGCTGCTGCCAAAGATAAGGCTGTTACTTCAAAGTAGCAGTTCTGGTGACTGCACTGAATTGCCCCAGAATCCTCCTCAGACACTTCTCACTGGCACCATCCAGCATGGAAACAGACTCATGAACTCATCCCCTTTCCCTTTGAACTGAAAGCCAAGATAAAAATGAAGTCTAATTCATGAAAGACCATTTAATGCATTTAAATCTCCTCAAATATTCATTCCTTACCAAAGCAGACATTTGTATTCATAACCCCACATCAGAGTCAAATTATCCCTTAATAATCTATTGTAGCTGTCAGTCAAACTGCAAATTTCTAACTTCCAAATAAGATAAATTTTGGAAACAGTCAAGCAGTAATAATACTAAAATGATCACTTTTAGGATTCAGTCTACAAGCAACTTTTCAAACTCAAAGGTACTGTTTTTTTTTCCTACTTGGATATAAAGCAGGCTGCATTTATCAATATTTAAAGGAAAGGGAACTGAAATAACTTCACAGTCCCACAGACCTTCACCTTTTGCAAGAATTCACATCTGTTTTTAAGAATGCTATGTTGCAAAATGGATTTGTGCCAGTGAAATGAGATCTGTTTGAATTCTACAGTAGTCTAGATTTTTTACCAAATTGGAGAATTTGGAAAACTTTGGCACTGATGTCAAGAATCCCTAAAAGCAAGAAATTTCCCTCCCAAAGGCATCAATTCTAATTTTCAAGCGGATGAGTTTTGGGATGGTCTGTGCACATAGCTGACCAGATCAGAGTGGGTCTGAGTGTACCTGTTTTGGATAGCAAGGGTAATCATTTGGAAAGCTGTGATATCACTGTTATTATGGCCCTAACACATCTAGATGGGACAGAGGTGTTATAAGATTCAGGGAATCAGATGCTCTAAAGATGGGTTTCTGGTATTTACTGATCTATCAGGTATTCTTTTGGTATTGTCAAAAGTAGATAGGAATGTGCCAAAACCTACATAAATCCATTGCTTTTGAACTGTCAAATAACTTTCAACTGTGAAAGAATCATCAATCTTCCAAAGAACTCTTAAAGCTGTCAAAGAACATGTAATACAAATGTAATAATACAAAACAAAAAACAGCATATTTTGGAGATTTGAAATAAAAACAAAAATTCTAATGAAGAGTCACTGGACTTGAAATGTTTATATTATTTCTTTCGCCAAGATGCTGCCAAAACTTCTGAGCTTCTTCGGCAATTTTGTAATAGACCGGGACAAACTCGTTCAAAACATTTCAAGAAGGTAGTCAGGACGCTAACTTTGTTAGTTGTTTTAAGCAGGTGCAAGGTGCATATTCCAGAAGGGATACAGCTGACCTAGCCACTTCCTTTTAAACAAAACAGAATTTAGTTGCAAGATTACTGAATGAAACACAAACAAAAGAGAACAGAGTACATAATAACTTAAGAATCAGAGAGATTCAGCATGGAACACCTTCTTCCATGTCGCTGTTTCTTTGACCAGCACACTCAAAACTGACTGACTGCTTGCTCTGAACAGCCAGACTATTGAAACCAAAGCAATTTATTAGCTATGCTACTTAATTCTGTTATCTGCCTGTATTGCTTGCAAGACAAAGCTTTTTACTGTGCCTCGGTACCCGTGACAATAAATTCAATTCAATTCAATTCAAACCAGAGAAAAGCTCAGCTGGGAGAAATGTCCACTCCCCTTTCATTGTACAAGTGTTTCTTTAAACTTGAAAGCTGTTTTCCTGAGGCAGTATCTGTTAGTTATAATAAAATTGGCCTTAAAACGCATTAAAACCAGAACTCCCAGAGCCTCTGTGTTTATGACCCATCTGAAAGAAAAACATCCAAGGACAACATAACCTTGTTAAAGGAGCAGTATCATTATTCCTCCACCCTTAAAAAAAGAACACCTTAATCTTAAATTGTTAGTACACTACAACACCAATATACATTATATTGACAATAATGATGCAAGCATGCACTACTACATTCTATTTCAGTCTGTTTTACTAATGCCACCAAACTGAAAATGTGTTGCTGGAAAAGCGCAGCAGGTCAGGCAGCATCCAAGGATAGGGAGAATCGACGTTTCGGGTCAGCCCTTCTTCTTACTGCCACCAAACGCCTCTGTTTCTCATTCAAGTCTCGACAATGCATCAATAATCACATTTTCTCGTACTGCCATGTGCACAATTTTTAACTTGAATGACTATAACATCAAGCTCCATCTTAACAGTCTAGAATTTTTATCCTTAAATTTCTCCGCAAACTTCAATGCGTTATGATCAGTATATATGATTGTCTCAGATACATGACTGGTAACATAAACATCAAAATGTTGTAACACCAACACCAAGCTCAAAGTCTCCTTCTCAACTGATGAATATTTCTGCTGATGAATGTTCAGTTTCCTGGAGAAATACTTGATAGGTCTTTTTATCTTCTCATTGTCTTCCTATAAGAGCACAGCATTGACACCCACATCACTCGCATTGATAGCCACCTTGAATGGCTTTGCATAATTAGGTGTAGCTAATACTGGAGCAGTGGTTAACACAGCTTTCAGTCTGTCAAATGCCTTCTGACTGTCCGCTGTACACTGAAACTTCTTGTCTTTCTTTAGCAACTAAGTGAGTGGAGCACTCACACTGCTAAAATTTGGTATGAATTTTCATTGTATCCACTCAATCCCAGAAATTGTAGCACTGCTCTTTTGTTGATGGTATGAAAAACTCCCCAACTACTTTTGTTTTTGCATCCCATGAGGCCATTTGAACATATCCAATAACATGGCCCAGGAAGGTGACTTGGGCTTTGACAAATTCACTTTTAGCCAAGTTTATCACCAAGCCTGCCTCCTGAAGTCAATTGAACAATACTGATAAGTGTTGCAAATGTTCCTTTCATATGTGGCTAAAATCTCCACGTCATCAATATAAATTACACAACTGGGCAATCTGGAAATTACTTTATTGGTTAGTCTCTGAAATGTCGTTGGTGCATTTTTGATACCAAATGGCACGGTTTTAAACTGATACAGTCCAGTCAGTGCTACGAAAGCCGAAATTGCCTTCGCTGTTTCTGATAAAGGTAATCCAATATCCTCTGAGTAAGTCCAACTTAGAAATATAAGTTGTTTGTCCCATCTTTTCAACACAGTCTTCCAAAGACAGAATCGGATATGCATCACTCTTTGTTCCTGCATTGACTTTGCAATAGTCCACACATAACCATTGGATATCATCTGGTTTTGGCACCACTACTGTGGATGAGCTCCACTGTAACTCACTTTGATTATGTCGTCGTGGAGCATGCATTCAATCTCCTTTCAAACCTGCGACAACCGTAGAGCATTATGCCTCTAAGGATGTTGCTTAATCCTTATCCCCTATATCTTCATCATGCACAATTAAGTTAGTACTTCCCAGCTCATTTCCACATACCTCCCCATGTGATAGTAATAACTCTTTCAGGTCATTTTGATTTTCCTCTGACAGGTAACTCAATCATTTATCCCAATTTTTGACAACTTCCTCATTCTCCAATTTAATTTGAAGAATTTCTGATTCAGACTCCTCTTAACTTGGTTCTTCACTCTGTGTTATAAACAATAACACGCTCTCCCTTGGCTTTCCTTTCCTGTCAAAATACCTTTGGAGCATATTCACATGGCACACTCTGAGATTTCTTTCTGTCTCGAGTCCTTATCAAATATTTCACCTCACTCAATCTCCTTTCGACTTGATAAGGTTCACTAAACCTGGCTTTTAATAGTTCACTTGTCACTGGAAGTATACCGACACATTATTCCCAATAGCAAAATTGCAAATTTTGGATTCCTTGTCTGCTTCCTGTTCCATTGTATGCCGTGATACTTTTAAATGCTGACTAGCCAAATTGCCCACTCTATTTCATCATTCCCAAAAATTTGACACATAGTCCTAATATGTGGTCTCTAAATTCTGACTTACTAATTTCTCTTTAATCGATTCTAGCCGTCCTCTTTCTTCATGCCCAACATCTAGTTCGAATGGATCGAGTCATTTGGTGCATCTCTGATCACAAGAAATGCAAACAGATTACCCTTCTCCCAATCATCTAAATAGTCTTGACAATAAGCCCTCAATATGGTCTTTAATGTCTCGTGCCACCATTCCAGCGCTCCCGGAAACTCTGAATGATATGCAATAGATTTAGATTGTTTTATTCCTAAGCTGTCCATAACTCCCTTGAATAATCGTGATTGAAATTTGACCACTGATCTGATTGTATCTCTGTGGGTAGTCTGTATCTCATGAAACATTTGAGTAACTCCTCGACATTCTTTTTAGTTGTGATATTGTGTAATGGAACGGCCTCTGGAAATCTAATGGACGCATCCATTGTTAATAACAAATACTGATTCCCACTTTTTGTTTTGAGTAGCATCCTAAGCAATCAATTAAGATGCATGTAAAAGATTCCTCAAATGCAGCAATAGGTATTAAATGTACGGGTTATATCACTGCCGGTGGTTTCCCATGTACAACACGTCCGGCAAAATTCAATTGCATCCTTGGACATCCAGGGCAGTAAAAATGTTTTTGTATTTTAGCTTGAGTTTTCCTCACCCCTAAATGGCCCCCTACTGGTAATTCATGTGCCACTCACAACACTTCTGTTCTATATCCTACTGGCAATATGATTTGATGAACTTCTGCCCATTTCTCATCTGCCTGAATACTTGATGGTCTCCATTTCAGCACTAAGACATCATTTTTAAGATAGTTGCATTCAGGGATACATTCAGATTCTTTTCCATGTATGCTTTTTGAGACAGTCACTTTAAATTTTCATCTTTCTGCTATAATTCAGTTAATTTATCTGAGCTAAAGATGTCTGTTTTGTCATCTATCTGCTCCTGATTTGTCTCGACCATTTGATCAAACAGGGCCTCTGCTAACTCTATTTCAACTTTTTTATCTGTACTCTTTGATCTCTCCTATTTCAACTAGTAACTTTGTGACCTCATTGCCACAGTAAAAGAACAAAGAAAATTACAGCACAGGAACAGGCCCTTCAGCCCTCCAAGCCTGGGCCGATCCAGAACCTCTATCTAAACCCGTCGCCTATTTTCTATGGATTTGTATCCCTCTACTCCCTGCCCATTCATGCATCTGTCTAGATGTGGGCGGCACGGTGGCACAGTGGTTAGCACTGCTGCCTCGCAGCGCCAGAGACCCGGGTTCAATTCCCGCCTCAGGCGACTGACTGTGTGGAGTTTGCACATTCTCCCCGTGTCTGCGTGGGTTTCCTCCGGGAGCTCCAGTTTCCTCCCACAGTCACAAAGATGTGCAGGTTAGGTGAATTTGCCATGTTAAATTGTCCGTAATGTTAGGTAAGGGGTAAATGTAGGGGTATGGGTGGTTTGCGCTTCGGCTGGTCGGTGTGGACTTGTTGGGCCGAAAGGCCTGTTTCCACACTGTAAGGTAATCTAATCTAATCTAATCTAATGTATCTTAAATGATGCTATCATGCCTGCTTCTACCACCTCCACTGGTAACGCGTTCCAGGCACCCACCACTCTCTGCGTAAAGAGCTTTAAATGCATATCTCCCTTAAACTTTTCCCTTGTCACTTTGAACTCCTGACCCCCACTCTGGGAAAAAGCTTCTTGCTATCCACCCTGTCGATACCTCTCATGATTTTGTAGACCTCAATTAGATCCTCCCTCAACCTCCATCTTTCTAATGAAAATAATCCTAATCTTCTCAACCTCTCTTTATAGTTAGCACCCTCTGTACCAGGCAACATCCGGGTGAACCTCGTCTGCACCTTCTCCAAAGCATCCACATCCTTTTGGTAATATGGCAACCAGAAATGTATGCAGTATTAATGTGGCCGAACCAAAGTCCTATACAACTGTAACATGACCAGCCAACTCTTGTACTCAATACCTTGTCCGATGAATGAAAGCATGCCATATGTCTTCTTGACCACTCTATTGGCTTCAGTGTACAATGGATCTGAACACTCAGATCTCTCTGTACATCAATTTTTCATTTACTGTATAGTTTGCTCTTGAATTGGATCTTCCAAAATGCATCTCCTTGCATTTTCTTGGATTTAACTCCAGCTGCCATTTCTGCACCCAACTCTCCAATCTACCTATATTCTGCTGTATTGTTTGACAGTCCCCTTCACTATCTGCTACTCCACCAATCTTAGTATCATCTGCAAACTTGCTAATCAGACCACCTATAACTTCCTCCAGATCATTTATGTAAATCACAAACAACAGTGGTCTCGATTCGGAGATGCCGGTGTTGGACTGGGGTGTACAAAGTTAAAAATCACACAACACCGGGTTATAGTCCGAAAGCTAGTGTGCTTCCAATTAAACCTGTTGGACTATAACCCGGTGTTGTGTGATTTTTAACAGTGGTCTTAGCATTGATCCCTGTGCAACACCACTGGTCACAGTTCTCCATTTTGAGAAACTCCCTTCCATTACTACTCTCGGTCTCATGTTGCCCAGCCAGGTCTCTATCCATCTAGTTAGTACACCCTGGACCCCATGTCACTTCACTTTCTCCACCAGCCAACCATGGGGAACCTTATCAAACACCTGACTGAGTCAATTTTTATGACATCTCCAGCCCTTCCTGCATCAGTCAGGAAAATTCCCAGGATATGTGTCCTGCAATTGTTCATTGAGTTTCCATTGGCTTTTCAACCACAGTAGGCAGCACTCTTACCTGTGAACCAGCTATATCGTTAGCAAAGACAAATTGTGTTCCTGGAGCTGAGAGTTTGTCCAATGACTTCTCCATGACTTCTCCACTCTTCTCTGGACACTCTCACCTCACATAATTTACATAATTGAGTGCTTTTTGTCTCACTGTTAATTCCCATTACTAGTACCTTTTCTGGCAATAGTCCTTCAGAGGTATATACCTCCTCAACTTTCAACATCAAAGATTGAGAGGATTCTGTATCTCTAAATATTGTAACCTCTTTACCTGCTGCTCCTGGCAGGTAAACCTTGCCTTCACAGGTATATGGTTTCAGAGGATATTCCTTAACCATCCACCTACCAGGTTGTACATTTTGGTGCAGCTTTCTAGCCTCCATTGTGCTTTCTGTTACTACGCCAACAAAATTCACTGGCTTATCCTGTTTTCCCAGTGCATTTCCTAACCCACCAACACGGAGATCTCATGTGCCCTACTTTATTGCAGTGAAAACACTGGAGTGTTTTAACTTCGTTTTCCCCTTCAAGGGTTTCCTTTCTGCCCAGCAGTGGGTTATCCTTATGATCTTCACCGAGATCTACCTTTCCCTTATCACATGCGGATTTAACTTTTCCCCAGTTTTCATCCCTGACAGATTGAAATTGATTTTTGAAGCCAAACTTTGCTTTATGGACCAACTCATAATCATCAGCCATTTCAGCTGCTGATCTAGCCGTTTTAACTCTCCGCTTGTCCACAAGTTTTCACTACTTCAAAAGTGAATTTTTGAATTCCTCCAAATAATAGTCTCTTTAAGAACGTCATAGCATTGCTCTATTTTTAAAGCTCTTATCCACCTATCAAAATTGTTTTATTTGACTCTTTCAAACTCAATGCAGTTTTGACCAGGGTCCCTTCTTAGATTCCTGAAACATTCTCTGTGGGCTTCTGGTCCAAGCTCATATGCACTTAAGAAGGCTTTCTTCACCTCCTCATATACCCCAGATACCATCTCTGATAGTGGTGCAAATACCTCACTACCTCTACCTACACATTTTGTTTGGATCAACAAAACCCACATGGTACCTGGCACTGCATTTATTTAGCCACCTTTTCAAATGAGATGAAAAAGGCTTTCACATCCTTCTCATCAAATTTAGGCAATGCTTGAATGTAGTTAAACTGATCTTCACCGGGCCTTTGGTTACCATGAGTTTGCTCTTCCTCCCTCTCTTCCTTACTAAGACTGCCTTCAGCCTTCATCTCCATCCTTTTCAGCTAACATTCCTGTCTAAATGCAAATGTTTGAAGTTCAAACTCCCTCTCTTTCTTTGTTTCCTCTGTCTCCTTTCCCCTCTCTTCTCTCTCTTTCTTCTGCTTTTAATTGTAATTCAAACTGTTTCGCTCCTGTTGTCCTTTCCTTGTCTTTTGCCTCCAACTCAAAGCTGCTTCATTTTCAACTGAATTTTAGTCATCTCCAAAGATTCTGATGACTTTTCCAGCAAATGTAAATGCTGAGCTATTACTGCAAATATCTCTCCTTTTCTCACTGAAGGAGGGAGCTCCAACTCCAGACTGTTGGTTAAGTCCAGCAGCTTGGCCTTATTCACCTTTTCCAAGGCCCCCAAAGTCACTTCTTCCACATCCAGAAAACCTTTGGTGACTGAAAGAGCCATTGCTATCCCGAGCACTGTTTAAACCAACAAAATGCAACACCCGGAAAAAAAGACACTGACACTTACCACTCACTGCCTTCGAGTCCAACAACCCGAATCCCAGTTTGGAACTATAGAACAAATCTCTCAAAGAGCCTCCAGTCTGTTATGGACCAGGCCCAACTCCCTCAAAACATTTCAAGTAAGTGGCCTGGACCCTAACTTCGCTAGATGTTTTAAGCAGGTAATACATCCTGGAGATTACAGGACTGATGCAGCTGACTCAACCATTTAGTTTTAAACAAAACAGAATTTATTTGCAAGATTACCAGATGAAATATAAATAGAAGCAAACAGAATATAGAATAATTGAACCAATCTGAAAAGGCAACAGATTATCCCAACTTAATGATGCTGTTCCAAATACTTGCAACAATCCCCATAAAGACCCCTTGGCAAAAAAAGAGAAACCAAACACAGGCCTTACAGGAAAGCTATCAGAGAGATTCAGCATGGAACACCATCTTCCATGTAGCTGTTTCTTTGACCAGCAGCCTCAAAACTGACTGCTTGCTTGCTCTGAACAGCCAGATTGCTAAAACCAAACCAAACCAGAGCAAAGCTGAGCTGGGAGAATTGGCCGGTCTCCTTTCATTGTACAAGGTTTTTTTAACTTGAAAGCCTTTTGCCTGAGGCAGTTTCTGTTAGCTATAATCAAATTGGCCCTAAATCCCATTAAAACCAGACCTCCCAGAGCCTCTGCATTTACAGCCCCGCTAAAAGAAAAAACCAAGGACAACATAACCTTGCTAAAGGAGCAGCATTTTCACAATTTCTGTTTCTGTCAGGGTCCTCTTCCAATTATCTCTGGTCAGCTCCTCTCTCATGTCTTTGTAGTTACCTTTACTCAATTGTAATACTGTTACATCTAATTCCATCCTCTCCCTCTCAAACTGTAGGGAACACACCATGCAGGATTCTCAATGCTGCTCACAAAGGATGATCATTGTCCCTTTAATGATACAATTCCCTCCCCCATTGTCACTTTTCCTTGTGCTCACCCTGCTGACTGACCTCTTGTATCACGGTGCAGTGGTCAGTTTACCCATCCTCCCTACAGTTCTTTTCCACATGTCTGAAAGGGAGAAAGTACCTAATTGTTGTTGAACAAAGTCAAGACCAGAGGCACCTCCATTGCTAAATTCAAGATCCTTCTATGTGCCTCACTTGTAGTCATGCCCTCCTACCCCTGACTCATTTGCCAAATTTAAAGTACTTACCCTACTAGTAAGTACTTTACTAGTGACTGCCTTCTGAAACACAGGGTCTGGGTAACTCTCCCCCTCCCTGATGTGTCACAGTGTTCAAAGACCACACTTCAGCACATGTTGGAGCCAATGTTCCAGTGGAAGTCAGGAGAAAGTGAGGACTGCAGATGTTGGAGGTCAGAGGCAAAGAGTGTGTTGCTGGAAAAGCACAGCCAGTCAGGCAGCAATCGAAGAGCAGGAGAATTGACATTTCAGGCATAAGCCCTTCATCAGGAATGAGGCTTGTGGGCCAAGGCAGCTGAGAGATAAATGGGAGGGGGTGAGGCTAGGGAGAAGGTAGCTTGGAATGCAATAGGTAGATGAAGGTGGGATGTGAAAGTGATAGGTCTGAGAGGAGGGTGGAGCAGATAGGTTGGAAGGAAAATGGGCATTAGAACAATTTAAGAGGGCGGTGTCGATTTGGGAGGTTAGGACTGGGATAGGGTAGGGGGACGGGAAATGAGGAAACTAGTGAAATCCATATTGACCCAGTGTGATTGAAGTGTCCCAAGATGGAAGATGAGGCATTCTTCCCCCAGGCATCGGGTGGTTAGGGTTCAGCAATGGAGGAGGCCCAGGACCTGCATGTCCTTAGTGAATGGGAGTAACTTTCAGTGGAAGTTACTTTAAATAGTAATTTCATCAATGGGCACATGATTCTGTCTTATATCAACATGGCTTGTAAATGTTTTCTATGTTGGATACGAAGTGAGTTGGTTTGGTTTGGGTGGAGGGAAAATGGAGGTAAATTGCTGATTTGGGTTATGTGGATATTAAGCTGGCAAAGGGATTATTAAAGAGCGTGTGAATGACAAGAAGTATAGATTTCTAAAGTGATAGGGGAACATTGGGGGGTTTTCCCAGTAGCATACAGTAGCATAAAGGGTTATGGAGAATGTGAGGGGTTTAGGAGGGTGGATACGTGTGTTAGGTGGCATGAGTTAGCACTTATGAGTATGGGAAATGTACATGGAAGAGAGTGACCGAGGGGTATGGGCTAAGGGATTGTTTGAGTTTCCTTAGTTTTTAATTCATCGTTCACACATTTTTGGTGCACTGCAGCCCTCAGCCTCGGCTTTCCTTCCAGGTTCACCCTGCTCACTTCCCAAGGAAACCCACCAAGCCTAAAGAGAAACAGACTTCCTGAGCCAGTTTTCCCAGATCAGGTTTGCAGAGTCGAATTCCATCTCTGCACATGGAAACAAAACTCTGAATAAAATCGACCATCCCAGGAGGAGTTTTTCCCCATGCTTGAATCACATCCTGGTCCCTTTTCCCTCCTGGTGAAAATAAGGTCTCTCTGAAATAGTGTAGAATTTCCACCCCAGGGTTTCATTGGCATTTTAGATAAGGCGTTGAATCTCTATGACACTATAAAAATACAACATGGTATCTGTTGTATTAATTTAGATAATACACTATTTAGCACAAAAGATGTAATAACACTTGTAAAATGCAGTGCATTATATTACAGTAAAAATAGAGTATCTTTTGATCTACAACTCTAGTCCCTGAATAAGAAGCCTAATTATTCTTCAGTGAGCAGAACTTCACATCAATCAAACTTGAATTACTGTCTGTGTAGGAGTAATGCAAATTAAAAATGGAAACTTTTTTGGCTACTGGTCAGCAACACCCACCATCAATTGCTGGTTTTTCTTCATTCTATTGTAACATTAATTCTACCTGTAAAAAAAAGTAAAAATATTTAGATGAGCACTTCAAGCATCATAACATTTAAGAATATGAGACAAGTGCAGGAAATTGCGATTAGCACACCTTTAGTGATAGTTATGGCAACGAAGACTCGATGAGCCAAATGACCATTTCTGGAATGTATCGATCTATGAATTGACACACCTCCAATTCCATAATAATTGATTCTATGCACACCCATGGCATAAATGCCTTGATGCATACCATGTGAAGAGTGGAGCTGGCTGACTTTTGCAATCAATCACTCACCCCTAGATTGTCTTGACTCTTTGCGCATGGGAAACACATCAAAGTAGTCAGGTCTGTAAGCTGGCTAGCTGCCATTTGGCCATTTGACAGGAACTAATGGAAGTTTGCTCACCCTTAAAGGGGAGGCATTTTTCTTCTCTATCAGAAGCACTAATAGCTGTCAGAATAGCTGAAGGCAGCCATGGGTGACTTTTTGGTGGCAGTAGTTATCCTGATACAAATGTAGAATGCCAAGCTGCATGGAACAAGGTGACAGAACAGATCAGTAACATTTCCCTGGTTCCTCAGATTTGAGAGTAATTGTGAAAGAAGTTTCAGTCAACCATACCTACCAACTGTCTTAGGCAAGCTGATATTTCTCCACATGCTCCACATTTTAGATTAGATTAGATTCCCTACAGTGTGGAAACAGGCCCTTTGGCCCAACAAGCCGACACCGACCCTCCGAAGAGTAACCCACCCAGTCCCATTTCCCTCTGACTAATGCACCTAACACCATGGGCAATTTACCATGGGCAATTTACCATGGCTAATTCACCTGACCTGCACATCTTTGGACTGTGGGAGGAAGCCGGAGTACCCGGAAACCCACGCAGACACGGGGAGAATGTACAAAATCCACACAGAGAGTCACCCAAGGCTGGAATCAAACCTGTGACCTTGGTGCTTTGAGGCAGCAGTGCTAACCACTGAGCCACTGTGCCACCCTATGAAAACTATGCATTCAAAATTTAACTTCCTCTTGCCTTCTCTGAAACACAAGGGGGTACTTTTTTTTAAAATATCACTTACATATTTTGAAGATGGGAGCATTTTTGCAGTAGAACACCCAACAACCTTTTTATGGGAAATTTTAAATCCATGCCACCTTGGAGTTATGTGCAGTGTTTTGCTCTCTATGTTTTTGAAAGGGTATGGAGGCATTGCTTAAAGTGCAAGAAAAAGGTTATAATGATCAGGAAAACCTGAGCAAGTTAAGGCCTTTTCACTGGAATGGAGATCTTAGAGATGTCTTTAAAATGGGTTAGATAGGGTAGACTGAAAGATTTTGCCATTTGTATTGGAATGAGAAGCTAACCGCAACAAGTAGAATCCAATCACTAATGAATCCAACGGACAATTGAGGAGAAACCTCTTTTAATAAAACATCTTTAGACTGAACTCATGAACAAAGAATAGATGTATAATTATTATTAAAATATTCAAGGGAAGTTTGATAAGCACTTGAGGGAGAGAAGAGTGGAAGTGTATCCAAATAAGGACAGGTGAAGAGCAGTGAGAGAGTACTTACATGGACCATTCTCACCAGCAAATCAATTGGACTAAATGACCTATTTCTGTGCTGTGTGACTCAATGCAGGATGCAGCTTCATGCTGGTTTGGAAACACCAGATCCTCTGTCTCAAAAGAAGTTCTCTTTGCCAGGATATTGATCGTGGAAAACTTGATGATAGTAGTGCCATTGAATAGCAAAGACAGGCGATTGGGTGTTAGGTTGTTGGCTCTTGTGTGGTGTAAATTGTTACTTATGACTTATCAGCTCAAGCTTGAATTTGATCCAGTTTAAAATGCATATAAAATTGGAATATTTCATTATTTGAGTTACTTCATATTGCCAAGTTGGGAGATTATATGAAACTATTGAACACCAGCATTAAACGATTCAGCAGGTCTTGTAGTGCTCTGTCAATGCATGCTGCAAATGGTCTATACTGGAAGGGCATGCACTTCGCAAAATCTACTTATCACATTTTGTATTGTCAGCAGCCTCCCAAACTGGTTTGAATAGTGATTAGAAGCTCACAAGGGGTAAGGTTGGAGTACCCAATAAATCAGCAGTTCGTAAGAAGTTTCAATTTACAGTTACAAAAGAGTACATGTGTGTGTACCTGGATAATGTTCAGTTGCCTATTGAAAAAACTCAATCATTGTTTACGTACGTACATGCAAGGAGTAAAACAAAATGTATGGCAAAAACCATTAAATGGCAAAACAAATGTAAGCACACGATAGAGTTCATGGTCAAGTGATGGATTAGTACTGCACCCAACTCCATTTAGATTGATGTCTGCAATTAACATTACAAATCATTGGCAAACAAAGTTATGTAAGGTCCTCACACTGAAAACCATTATGACACAGCCTAGTTCCATGTGATGCATGGCGTACATTGTGAATATCAATATGAAGCATCACTTCTCAGCTTGCTCAAGGTAGCACCTAATACGTTAATGTAGACTGAATTGAAAGAATATCTAGAAGTTATGAGTGCTTAACCCTTTTTGTGGAGTCTCTGTGAATTCCTTATTCTGGAAAAGCATCAAGAGAATAAGGAACACTGAACTCAATAGTTGTTAGTAATATGTGGGTTTGTAATATAAAGCTAGTGTTATGGGTTTTTTCCTACTTATTCTTGGATATAAAGATAACCAGAAAAATATTATATTAAATGAAATCAATTTTAACTTAAGTTCTAAAAGGCAGAAATCCATATTTCTTGACTTTACTAAAATAAATTCTCTGCTCATTAACTTTAGTACTTTTGTGGGACTTGTGGCTCAAATTGACTGCTGTTTCCTTTTTTCCAACAAGGATTCCATTCCAAAACTCACAAAGATTCAATTTGCTCACACCAAGCTCTTACGAACAACATTTTGATACTAACCAAATAATCTGTTTTAGTGAAATGTTTGAGGGACAAATACCGGCTGGGAGATCTGGGATAATTCCCTTTACTCAACTGAGCTTGTGGAATCTTTTTACATCCACCTGAATGACAGGGCCTTAATTGAGCATTATCTAAAAGGCAATGCCTCCAATAATGTACCACTTCTTCAGTACTGCACAGGAACATCATCCTTTATTTCTTGGTGTATCTGGAGTGGATCAGAGCCCACAAAACTCCAATTCAGAAACAAGAGATTGACGCACAGCTAATGTTCTCATGTTATTTTAAACTCTATATCATATCACTTCACTAGAATTAAGTACTAATGGCAATGACATTTTAAAGAGCATTGAACAAATGTGTTTCCCTCCAAATAATGTCCTGACAATTCTCCATTTAAAACACTACCATCCCATAGGGAGCAAACTGCTTGACATAAAATAGTAGTGGCATTGTCTTTCAAATCTTTGCTAGTCAGTTCTTATTTAAATATGTCATCTCACGCATGAAGAATTTGCTACCTCTCCACTTAAATTTTTTCACAGTAGCTTCATATAATAGATGATGCAATTTTCTCAACCCACAATAGGTAGTGTTTCAGTGGCTCATGAGAAGACTGTCCTTGATGTGCCCACAGAAAGACACATTCTGTGGATACAGTTCTGCATGAGAAAAAGTGCAAGGATGATTTACATCTGAAGCAAATCAGCATTTTGATTTTTTTTTGGTAATAATTATTGCAAAGAGAAAGACTAAAAGCTTCAAGTAAACACAGTAAATTTCTTTCAGAATAAATCGAAGCTAAACGAGTTGGACTGAAGGGTCTGTTTCTGTGCTGTATAACTCTATGACTAAACTTTTTTTGATATATATGTGTGTAAGTAAAGCTGTAAAACTAAACTATACTCAATCAACCATAATATGCAGTGTGTTATTCTTCACAACACTTACAGGGTTTTTTTTTCCCTTTTTTTTCTGATCCCATAGGTTTTGTATCTGAAACAGTAAATATTCCTACGGCCCCAATACAGACAAAACATCCAGTGTAATGATGTATTAAAAATGATCTGACTTGTTATCTCAAACCAACTCCAAAGACAAATATTAATACATTAGCTGTAGTTGCTCATGTTCTGAGAGCCAGGAAATGTGCTACATAAAAGCAAAGTTACTTTTTTTCTTCTTGAGGGGGTGTACAGTGGCTAGCACTGCTGCCTCATAGCACCAGGGATCTGGGTTCAATTCCAGCTTTAGGCAGCTGTCTGTGTGGAGTTTGCACACTGTCTTTGTATCTGTGTGGGTTTCCTCCGGGTGCTCATGCTTCTTCCCACCACCCAAATGTGTGCAGGTTAGGTGAATCGACCATGCTAGATTGTCCTATAGTTTGCAGGGTAAGTGAATTAGCTATGGGAAATGCAGGGTTACAAGGGTTAGGGTAGTGAAGTGGGATGCTGTTCAGAAGGTTGGTATGGACTTGATGGGCCAATGGCCTGCTTCCACACTGTAAGGATTCTGTGATCAGCTAAGCCAGAAGAAACTGAGATCAAACCAAAGTCTTCCTTGATCATAACCAGCAGCATGGTACAGGATTTGTGGCTGAAATTTCTCAAATGTCACACTGACATCCATGAAAGAAGTACCCAAGAAAACGTATCTACATGGGAGCTAGGGTTCGAAGACAAATCTGGAATGTTGTCCTGCAGTCTTATAATTCCTGAGACTGTTTTATCACAGCATCAACATGGGCTTATGATTCCTGATGAAGGGCTCCTGCCCAAAATGTCGATTTTCCTGCTTCTCGGATGCTGCCTGACCTGTTGTGCTTTTCTAGCACCACTCTAATCTTTACTCTGATCTCCAGCATCTGCAGTCCTCACTTTCACCTTATGAGAAGACCTGGCCATTTGACTAGAACATTATTGTATGGCAAATAAAGTTTAGGACATTCCACAGAAGCTAGATTAAAAGTAATGAATTACACAAAATATGGAGATTACCAATTATTGAATATATACCAAGTTATTTCAATGTGCTTTTTCACTGAGAAGATAAGCCATTGTAGTCAAAGATATATTTGATTTTGATTTGAAGTTTTATTATGTTTTAGGTTTGATCTCCATCTCAACTGGGTTAGCGAATGTGAGCATAATGAATGCTGAGCAACTGTCTTGATGCAGAATATTCCAGAAGATTTCAATATTATTGTATTACTATTGTAAGGTCACCATCATTGTAATAATGTGACTATTCAATTAATAACATCAATTATTGCACACAAGAGCCTTTTAAACATCAATAAGATAAATGATAAACTAATGCTAACAAAAACAGAAATCGCTGAAAAAGGTCAGCAGATCTGGCAGCATCTGTGAAAAGAAATCAGAGTTAATGTTTTGGATCCGGTGACCCTTCCTCAGAACTAATGCAGATGCAAAACATTGGCTGAGTGCTTAACAAAGGTCAGAATATAAAAACTCAGCATCACATTTTCAAGCCATACCTTGGGATCTTTCACTTCCATCCACAACAAATATCTCAAACCCAAAAGGAACAGCCCAAGTGCTGCAAGGATGGCGGATTTTCTTCCGTAAAGTACATTCGTGGACCAGATGGATTTTTGCAAAAATCTGAGTTTCACCATTAATTAATACTAGATATTTATTTCAGATATATTTAATAAATTAAATTACCTACTGCTGTCATAGGATTCAACTTATGAATGTGGATCACTATGTGGTTAGCACTGCTGCTACACAGCGCCAGAGACCTGGGTTCAATTCCCGCCTCAGGCGACTGACAGTGTGGAGTTTGTACATTCCGCCGTGTCTGCGTGTGTTTTCTCCGGTTTCCTCCCACAGTCCAAAAATGTGCAGGTCAGGTGAATTGGCCATGCTAAATTGTCCGTAGTGTTAGGTGAAGGGGTAAATGTAGGGGAATGGGTCTGGGTGGGTTGTGCTTCGGCGGGTCGGTGTGGACTTGTTGGGCCGAAGGGCCTGTTTCCACACTGTAAGTAATCAAATCTAATCTAATTTGGGGTGTCTCCGGATTTATTTATTATTCCTATATGTAATGTGGGCATTGTTAACTAAGCGTCTAATTGTACTTGAGACATGGTGGTGAGCTGCCTTCTGTATTATTATGCAAAACTCCCTGGTATTAAAATAAATGGGCAGGCCCCTGGACTTTGGCCAGAGCCCTGGACCTTGAAAAAAAATGTTGACAAAACAGTGCTGAACCTGCAAGGAATAAACAAAACCACCAGCAGACCTGGGAACATCAGAAATACAAGCTTAACAATTCACATATTCTCTCTGAAACAATCGATCCAAAACCAATGGAAGCTAGCCTAGAGACAGTTTTCACATCTCTGGCACACAGCTCAGACAGTGTGGAGCCTAGAGAGGGGATGTGAAAGACCTCAGCATCCAACATCCATTGAAGACTATTTACACCTCATCTAACAATCGGAAAGCCAATTAACTTCAAAGAGAATATCAACCGAACAATGAGATTATACACTTGGCACAGAGATAACAGGTGCTCACATTTTATATAACTGTCAGCCCTAATCTCACCAAACTAACCAACATACTCTACAATTTATGATCATCTGTGTGCCTATCTAAGAGTTGCTGAAATGTCCCTAATGTATCTGACTCTACTACCATCACTGGAAGTGCATGCCACACACCCACCACTCTGTTTAAAGAGTCAACCTCTGACATCTCCCCTAAACCTTCCTTTAAACACTTTAAAATCATGCCACCTTGTGATAGCCATTTCCACCCTGGGTATCCACTCTATCTATGCCTCTCATCATCTTGTACACCTGTATCAAGTCACCTCTCTTCCTTCTTTGGTTCAATAGAAAAGCCCTAACTCCCTCAACCTTCTTTCATAAGACATGCCCTCCAGTCCAGGCAGCATCCTGGTAAATCTCCTCAGCACCCTCACTAAAGCTTCTATATCCTTCCTATAATGAGGTGACCAGAACCAAACTCAATATTCCAAATATGGTCTAACCAGGGCTCTAAAGAGCTGCAGCATTATCTCATGGATCGTAAACTCAATCTCCTTGCTAATGAAAGCCAACACACCGTGCACCTTCTTAATAACCCTATCAACTTATATGGCAAATTTGAGGGTCCAGTGGATGAGGACCCCAAGAATCTTCTGTTTTTCACTTTGCCAAGAATCTTGTCTTTAACCCTGTAATCTGCATTCAAATTTGACATTCCAAAATGAATCACTTCACACTTTTCCAGTTTAAACTCCATTTGCCTCTTCTCAGCCCAGCTCTGCATCCTGTCAATGTCCCATTGCAACCTACAACATTGCAACCTACCCACAACTCCACCAACCTTTGGGTCATCAGCAAAGGTACAAATCCACCCTTCTACTTCCTCATCCAAGTCATTTATAAATATCATAAAGAGCAGAAGTCCCAGAACAGATCCCTGTGGAACACCACTGGTCACTAAGCTCCAGGCTGAATACTTTCCATCTACTACAACCCTCTGTCTTCTATAGACCAGCCAATTCTGTATCCAGGCAGCCAAATTTCTGTGTCTCATGCCTCTTTATTTTCTGAATAAGCCTACCATGGGGAACCTTATCAAATGCCTTGCTAAAGTCCACATACACCACATCTACTGCACTACCTACACCAATCTGTTTTGTCATATCCTCAAAAGAATTCAATAAGACTTGTGAGGCATGTCCTTCCCCTCACAAAGCCATGCTATCTCTAATCAAACTGTGGTTTTGAAAGTAATTATAAATTCTGTCTCTCAGAATCCTCTCCAATAATTTTCCCACCACTGACATAAGATTGACTGACCTGCAATTTCCAGGGTTATCCCTATTCCCTTTCTTGAACAAGGGAATAACATTTGCCTTCAATCATCTGGTACAGTGGCCAGTGAGGACTCAAACATCATCACCAAAGGCTCAGCAATCTCTTCCCTTGCTTCCCGTAGTAACTCAGGATATATCCCCTCTAGCCCAAGGGACTTAGCTAACCTCATGTTTTTCAAAATTTCCAGTACATCCTCCTTCTTAGCATCAACCTGTTCGAGCATATCAGCCTGTTTCACACTGTCCTCACAAATGACAAGGTCCCCCTCACTAGTGAATACTGAAGCAAATATTTATTAAGGACCTCCCCTACCTCTTCTGATTCCAGGCACAAGTTCCTTCCACTAACCCAGATTGGCCCTACTCTCACTCTGGCCATCCTTTTATTCCTCACATTAGTGTAGAATGCCTTAGGGTTTTCCTAACTGTCAAGGCTTTTTCATGCCCCCTTCTAGTTCTCCTAGGTCTATTTTTCCATTCCTTCCTGGCTATCTTATAACTTTCTGGAGCCCTGTTTGATCCTTGCTTCCTCAACCTTAAGTAAGCTTCCTTCTTCCTCTTGCCTGGATGTTCCACATCTCTTACTTAAACAATAGATCCAATCCGCAACTAACTGCATCAACGAACACAACCCAAACAGAAAAGGGTTACACACCTCAAAGTCCTCAGCCGTGCTCTGAGTATGGCAAGCCAGAACAGTCAGGCAAACTTCAAAACTGCATTCTGAGTAGTGAGCAGACCTCCCCAACTCCAGGTTAAACATAGGTAGCAGTGGGAAGCAGGTGGTATCAGTGCTTTGGGACTCTACTGTTGGGATTCTGATTAATAGTGCATTTAAATACTGGTGCCTGCTCTGTGTCATAATAACTAGATGTGACTTAGATGGTCGCAATCTAATTAACAGTGTATTTTAAAGTGCTACTGTTTCCTGTATATTAATTGTGTTAATTTGCTTGAATTACTTAGTTCTTGTATTGTTGTTACCCTTTTGCACACAAATAAATTCAGAGATTCTTTTGCCCTTAAACACCGTCCACTGTCCCTTCATTACATCCTAAGTAAATAAATCCAGTGTCCAGAACCAGGGGCTGGGAGTAATTCAAATGGCTTGAAGGTCAGAAAGATAGCTGACTGAAAACCAAACCCCTCTTCTTGAACTGCTGTAGTCTTTGAAAGATCTTTGAGGAGAAAGTGAGGTCTGCAGATGCTGGAGATCAGAGCTGAAAATGTGTTGCTGGAAAAGCGCAGCAGGTCAGGCAGCATCCAGGGAACAGGAGAATCGATGTTTCGGGCCTGAAGAAGGGCTTATGCCCGAAACGTCGATTCTCCTGTTCCCTGGATGCTGCCTGACCTGCTGGCCTCTCATCATCTTGTACACCTGTATCAAGTCACCTCTCTTCCTTCTTTGGTTCAATAGAAAAGCCCTAACTCCCTCAACCTTCTTTCATAAGACATGCCCTCCAGTCCAGGCAGCATCCTGGTAAATCTCCTCAGCACCCTCACTAAAGCTTCTACATCCTTCCTATAATGAGGTGACCAGAACTAAACTCAATATTCCAAATGTGGTCTAACCAGGTTTCTAAAGAGCTGCAGCATTATCTCATGGATCGTAAACTCAATCTCCTTGCTAATGAAAGCCAACACACCGTGCACCTTCTTAATAACCCTATCAACTTATATGGCAAATATAAGTGTTTCGGGCCTGAAGAAGGGCTTATGCCCGAAACGTCGATTCTCCTGTTCCCTGGATGCTGCCTGACCTGCTGCGCTTTTCCAGCAACACATTTTCAGCTCGTGTCTATGAAAGATCTGTACAGTACAGTGATTTTGGGAAGGGAATTCGGACAAGTGATTAAAAAGGTTTAATGATATAGTTCCAAGTCAGAAAGGCGTGAGGCTTGGAGAGGACCTTGCTGGTGGTGTTCCCATTCACCTGCTACCCTTGTCCTTCTAAAGTGGTTGGGCTCACAGTTTTGGAATGGAATATAGTGGGATTCAAACCGATAAACCTTTGGTTCTGGATTATTGCTTCTCTGAAATTACCACTTCACCAGTGCCTCCCCAAATATGTATCATGTTAATGCATCTGTTCCACTTAGACAAGTGGAAATGTAACACATCACACTCCTGATTTGTGCCTTGATGATGTTGGGCAGGCTTTGGAGAGTGAGATTTGTTACATATCTCAGAAATCCTACCTTCCAACATGCTCCTTTAGCAACTGTATTCATATGATCTGTCCAGTTAAGCCAATGGTCAATGTGTTGCATGTAGAAGAATAGAGAGTCAGATGGCTAGGAGAGGCAGTAATTCTCACTAACAATTATACTTAACACACAGACCCATAGATCCAGCTAGGGAAAACTGGGGTTTGAAAGCTGTCACAGTCTAGCGAGGGATAAGGCTGAGGTAACTATCCCTGATACTAACTGGAAAAAGAAGGGGAGACAAGCAGAGAAAATGGAAATATCCTCAAGCATGAAAAGAGGAGATCTTTGAAGGAGACAGGTGAGGAATTGCTCCAGTAGCTACCATTATTTTAAATCAGGACAAGTATTTAGGATAATTACTTAAGACTATCAGAAGGCACTTTGGACCACATAGGGATTTTATGCGAGACTTCCGGATTTTCCATCTAAAATCTGTGCGACATCAGATTGAGTAGAACTTCAATATTAACTCTTTCAGAGGTGCTACCTTATATATTGCCTGATGGACTCTCTTCAAACTATATCTTTATTTTCCTTATTCTTAAATTATTCAAAATGGCGCTGTTTCATGACAATAAATGAAAGCTGTTTACTGTATTTTACAGTATTCTTTCTGTAAAATACACATGACAACAAAATCAAATCAACTTAGATAATATCACCACAAAATATTTTCCCACATCATTAACATTTATGCATTCACATATATAAGCTACATTTATATTTACCACGATGTCATCTCCTCCAAGTCTTTGACTTCACAATTCAGGTGGTCCAGAGGTTTCACAATTCTTGCAAAATGCTTTCGCTTTGGTTATAGAACATTGGTAGATTTAAGACTGGAGGACTGTTGACCTTGATTAGTCTGTGAATCATTTCTCTGCTGAGGAACACTTACCTCTTGGATGTATGTCATCGAGGATGCTAATCTGATAAACCTGATCTTTAATCCATTCATTGCCTTACAGGGGAGCTGTTATTTCCTGAATCTCCTTCCTAGAAGGACTTTTCCTGACCGACTCTGGGTGGTTGTCCCACACCCTAATTTGTGTGACTTTTAATCTTGTGAATGTCCATCATAGGTTATGGCTGCGCTGTTAAAAGAAATGCTTTCTTCCTTACAGTATTCTGCATTCCTGAACCTGAAATTGTTTTCCGATTTGAGTATGTAATCTCTTATGTGCTATCCTGGATATTCAGACCATCAATTTCCGCTTTTCAATTTGTTCTGAATTTGTGGACATGGAATGCAGATCAGCTATGTTGTTATACACAACTCATTTCTATTCTGTTGAAGCAAACTTTCATGCTATTCCGCTGATACGTGTGAGTTAAAGTGATTAAGCACTTTACTTCAGCATATAGATAATCTGACATAATGGTATTCAAACCTATATCCCCAAACATTGGCCTTGGATTCTGGATTACTGATCCTCTGGCATTAGCACTACACTAGTTTTTTCCAAATATGTAGTCTCTTGATTCATCTGTAATCAGTTATCTCCAAGCTAGTATTCTTGTACTAAATTGATACTGTTTAAATTTCTTTGTCTTAAAGTTTGAATGCTTCTTTAATATAACAACACTGTGGTATTCCTTCTGTCTGCAAGCTTTTAGGTTTTGTAAAATCTCCCAATCAAGCATTAATGCTAACTTAGAAACATAGAAGATAGGAGTAAGCTATTTGACCCCTTGAGCCTATTCTGCCATTCATTACAACTACAGCTGATCATTGAGCTCAATATATTAATCCCACCCTCACCCGCGTCCTTTGATCTCTCTAAGCCATAAGAGTGATATCTGTCTCCTTCTTGAAAACACAATGTTTAGGTTTCAACCACTCTCTGGGTGGAGAAATTTTTCCTAACCTCAACCCTAAAAGATATACCTCTAATGTTTAAGCTATGACCCCAGTTCTTGACTCCACCACCATTGGGGATAACATTCCAGCACCTAACCTGCCCAGTCCTGTTAGCATTTCATAGGTTTCGAGGTCTATCTCGTTTATCTAAAACTCCAGTAAATGCAATCTAAGCTGACTCAATCTCTCCTCAAACATCAAGCCTGCCATCACAAGAGTCAATTTGGTAAACCTTCGTTGCACTTCCTCTATGGTAAGGATCCTTTTCCAGATAAGGAGTCCAAAACTGCACACAATATTCGAGGTGTGACCATATAGTTTACCTTCTTTACTGCCTGCTGCACCTGCAAGCCAACCTTCAGTGACTGATGCACATGGATACCTAGGTCTGGTTGAACATTCACCGCTCTCAACTTACAACAATTTGTTATGACCATACCTGATTGAGTCAAATACTAATCTGCCTTCTTCATTTTGTTACCAAAGTGAATAATCTCACATTTATTCATGTTATACTGTATCTGCTATGCATTGTCCCATTCACTCAGCCAGGAACACACTGCAGCATCTCTGCATCTTCTTCAGAGAATACCTTTCCACCCAGCTTTATTTATCTCCAAATTTTGAGATATTACACTTAGTTCCCTCTTCTTAATTATTAACATATATTATGAATAGCTAGGGTCCAAGTACCGATCCCTCAGGTATCCCATTCATCACTGCCTGCTATTTAGAAAGAGCCAATTATTCCTACTCTTTATCTACTGCCTGCTAACCAGTTTTCTATCAATCTTAATACATTTGCCCAAAGCCATGAGCTTTAACTTTGCATATCTACCTCTTATATGGGACTTTGTCGAAAGTCTTCTGAAAGGCAAATAAATTACATCCATTGGCTCTGCTTGATCAACTTTTCTAGTTACAGTTGATTTGTCAGGTATAATTTCTCTTTGGAAATTCATGCTGTGTCTAATTCTACTGCTGATTTTTAAGTGCTCTGCTATGAAATGCTTTAATAAGCTACTCTGGCATCTTCCCACAGCTGATGTAAAACCCAAAGGTTGAAGAGAACTTTAAGTCACCCTTCTATTATGTCCAAAGATAAAGTAAATTGGCTTCCAATTCACTCCATTTGTATTTTACTGCCAAGAACAAAGCCTAGCAAGCAGCAATAATGTACTAATTCATTGAGCAACTAGGGATTGAGCCATCCCTGTATAAAGTTAAAGTATGCACCTAACTTGTATAAAATCCATGTTGCATATTTTCAATTAAAACTTGAGATTGTGCCCAAAAGGTAAAAGGATACAGATTTACAATATTTAGCTGAAGCACCAATGCATAACATTTGTGCCCAAAGTGTACAGCTTGTAGAAATATTTGTGAATCTTCTTATTGCCAGCATGGTAATGCCACAGCAAACACGAATAGGAATGACAGGCAATGTTAATCCTCCACTGGAATCCTTTTTACCCCACTGACTTTCTAAAGATGGGACATGTGAACATTTGTGTCCTTGATAAATCTGGTAACCAGAATTCCATTTCTGAGGTGCTGATGCATGATACTGTAGGTGTCCCTAAAGGCACCTCAAGATTGAAAACCTTGACCTTTGTTCCACTCTAGCGGATCTAGTCACAGTACATTGACTTGATATATGACTACCAGAGAATGAAAGAATGAGAAATGGGAAGATTTTAGGAGAGATAAATATTTGTTCAATACTTTATACTAAAACCTACTGTATTGTTCCAATGAATTTAAAAATCAATAAAATAATACCCAGAATGATAATGATAAGGGTGTGAGGAAGGCTTTTATTTCATGATTAAAAATATTAAAAGGAAGAGATTTATTGAGGGATGATTACAAATGCCAGCCATCTAGTTTATACCTCAGTTACAATTGTAAACACTCAAAACATATCTGGTGCAATTTTCAGGCAGGTCTGTCCCAGTTGCTAGCTAAATATGTAAATCAGAATCCCACATTGATTATTGTTGTAATGCAATTTAAGTTAAATACACTGCCTATTCAAGTCATTAGGGAAAGTGAATCAATCCTTAAGGGATCCAGAGATCCAGAGTAATAAATGCAGAAAACGTATATAATAATCTTCCTCTGAGCATTAATGGCACAGTGATAGTGTTCCTACCTCTGAGCCAGAAGGTCAGGTTTAAATCCCACCTGCTCCAGAGGTTTGTCATAACACATCTGAACAGGTTGATTAACAATAACTAAAACATCCTTCCTGGGAACTTCGGAATCTCAGACCTTCAGGTCATTTCAAGGCTCCCTCTAGGATCATTTATGTTCATGTTGCAGCAAACCCAGATCAGGTAGCTTGACTTTAAATTCCATTAATATTTTCAAACTGCAACATCTAACTGTAACTATGGAAAAAGAAAAGAACTTTTCATTCTCAAGCAAGTGCCCGTGATCATATTTGTGCTGTCAGTGAAGAAATAAGGATGAGGCCAATGAAGTAATAAACAACATAATTCACAATGCTGATCAGCTTCGCATATAGAATGAACTTCCTGAGGAAGTGGTGTGTGTGGGCACAATTACAACATTTAAAAGATCGTTGGATAAGCACATGTATAGGAGTGATATGGGCCTGGAGCAGGCAGATGGGACTAGTTTAGTTTGGGAAAAATTTCAGTATGCACTGGTTGAATCCAAGGGTCTGTTGCCATGCTGTATGACTCTATAACAAGCTTTAAGGTGAAGTCAATTAAACACCTTGCATGCTCAGCCTGACAAATCTTCCACCAACTTTCTTTCCATTTCTGGATAAAAGTATGCTTGCTATTTCAATCAAATCTCCGTCACCAAAACAATTCAACTTCTGCATATAGGAGAACCCAAATCTACCTGGAAGATGCCAGACCAGAACGCTGTGGAAATGCTAAGCAAAGCCTGATGAGGTCTGAGGATAGGCTGTCCACCAATATCCATTAGAAACCTATCACCTCTGACAGTCACCTTAATTCTCCGTCTCAGTCAGATTTGTTCTGTTTATTCCCAACTTCTTTTGGGCTCCAGAAAATATCAGTGCAATCTGGAAGACTAGTATTTCATTATCTACTTAAGACCCTGCAGCCATCAGGACTCAATATAGAGTTCAATAATTCTAGGACCCGAACACCTTATTTCATGTCCTCCTACATCATTCCTAACACTTGCTCACTTTCCCATGCAATAACAGATATTATAACACTTGCCCATTCATGTTGTCCTTCCTCACTGTTCAAGGCTGTAAACACACTTTCCAGATGAAACAGTGTTTCAAAAACAAAATTGCTGAAAAAGCTCAGCATGTCTGCCAGCATCTGTGGAGAGAAATTCATTGTTAATGTTCTGAAAAAGGAGCGCTGGACCTGAAACATTAACTCTGCTTTCTCTCCACCATCTGCTCCCTTGCTCCACTTCTGCCTCTGTCTAAAGTATAGAAAAGCTCTAATGTCTTTCAGTTCTCAAGTCAGAACTGAAGTCAGAAACAAATTAAATCCATTTCTCTCTACACAGGTACTGCTAGACCTGTTGAATTTCTCCAGCATTTTTTGTGTTTCTTTCCATCTGTTAGATTATGGCATATCTCTCAGTTTTCTCTTTCTGGGAAGAAAATTGTGTCTTGGAATAGTTAGCCAATAGATGCTGAACAAATCACTTGCACTTAGCTTATCAGCATAACTGTACTTAGAAGATAATCCTTCCTCTTGGTGTTGCACAAAAATGCAGCAAGGCAATGTGAAAACCTTGTTTTGTAACTCAACAACTAATGGTCATTGATTCAACAGCATGTAGCGTACATTCTGCTAGATCATTTGAGCATGGATAAGGAGTGATGATGTGCAATGGGTCATCACAGATTTGGTACACATCCTAAAACAGTTTACCAGTATACAGTGGTCCATTGTGAAATATTATCTGATCATTGCATACCTGAAAATTATGCTCATCATGTCCACGATGGTTGGGTTCATTGTGTTTGCAACATTATCAAGCAATGGAAATATAGAGAAGCAATTCATCACAGAAGTGAAATATTCCCGGTTCACTTTGAATAGGACTGTTGCGACTTTTGTCCAATAAAGAAGAACCATTCAGAAAACGAACAGGCTCTTCAGCCCATCAAGGCTATCAACTCATGATGCTTTTTGCCTTTACGTGATCTATATCCCTCTATTTCCTGTTTATTCATTTATCCGGCGAGATGCCTTTTGAATAGTGCTATTGTATCTGCCTCCACCACTTCCTCTTGCACTGCAAAAAACCTGCTGCTGTAAAAAAAACCTGCTTTGCACACCTTTAAAAATTTCCCCTTTTATCTTACGCCTACGCCTCCTAGTAATGGATATTTCTAACCTGGAAAAAAGACCCTGTCTATCCATTCTATCCATGCCTCTTAATTTTGTAAAATGCTATTAGGCCACTCCATGTCCTTCAATGTTCAAGTGAAAACAAAACAAATTTGTCCAGTCTGTCCTCATAGCTAATACCCTCCAAATCAGGCAAAGTCTTAATAAGTCTTTTCTGTATCCGATCCAAAGACTCTATGTGCTTCTGGTAGTGTGGTGACTAGAACTGTACATAATATTCTAAATGTGGCCTAACCAAAGTTCTATATAGCTGCAACATGACTTGTCAATTTTTATACTCTATGCCCCAAATGATGAAGGCAGACATATCATATGCCTTCTCGACCACTTTATCCATTTGTGATCCCACTTTTAGGAAACTGTGAATGTGTACAACTAGACCCCTCTGTGTTTTAATGCTTCTAAAGATTCTGCAATTTACTGTATACTTCCGTCCTGCACTAGATCTCCCAAAATGCATCACCATGCATTTGCCTCAATTAAACTCTATTTGCCATTTCTCCAGCCAAGTCTCCAGCCTAACTATATCCTCCAGCAATTGTATTCTTTGGCAATCCTGCTCATTATCTGCAACTCACCCACCCAATCTTTGTGTCAACTGCAAACTAACTAATCAGGCCACCTATATTCTCCTCCACATCATTTATATAAATGACAAATAACAGGAGTCACAGCACTGATCCCTGTGGTACATCACTGGTCACAGATCTCCAGTCAAAGAAAATCCTTCCATTACCATTCTGTCTTCTATGACTTAGCCAGTTATGCATTCATCTTACCAGCTCATTGCAGAAGCCAAGCAAATTTACCTTTTGTATCAGCCAGCCATGAGGCTCCTTGTCAAAGTCTTTGCTAAAATCCCAAGTGTAGAGCTCACCGGCCTATAATTTCCCAATTTATTTTTGACGCCTTTCTAAAATAAAGGAACAATGTTAGCTATTGTCCAGTTCTCCGGGACCTCTCCAATGACTAAAATGGATACAAACATTTCATAGGAGAAAGTGAGGTCTGCAGATGCTGGAGATCAGAGCTGAAAATGTGTTGCTGGAAAAGCGCAGCAGGTCAGGCAGCATCCAGGAAACAGTAGAATCGACGTTTCGGGCATAAGCCCTTCTTCATTCCTGAAGAAGGGCTTATGCCCGAAACGTCGATTCTCCTGTTCCCTGGATGCTGCCTGACCTGCTGCGCTTTTCCAGCACCACATTTTCAGCTACAAACATTTCATACAAGACTCCAGAAATTGCCTCAGCTGCCTCCCTCAGCATTCTGGGATAGATCCCATCACGTCCTGGGGACTTGTCTATCTTCATGCATTTCAAAGCACCCAACATCCTGTCCTTTTTTCTATTGACATACTCTTGGCTATCAATATTACCCCTCCTGTACCATCCACCACATCCTTCTCCTTTGTGAATACCAATGCAAAGTATTTGTAAAGTACCTCATCCACTTCCTCCTCCTCCACACAAGTTTTCTCCTTTTTACCTGAAAGGGCTTCTCCTTTTCCTTTTGTTCCTTGTTTAAGATACCATGGGGTTTTCTTTAATCCTGTTGACCAAAGATATTCCATGGCCCCTTTTAGCCATCAGAATTCCTTGTTTGAGTCCTTTCCTACTGTCTTTGCATTCTTCAAGTGCCATGCCTCTATCCATACCTCTCAATTTTGTAAAATTCTATCAGGACACTCCATACCCTTCAACGTTCAAGAGAAAAAAAACAAATTTGTCCAATCTCTCCTCATAGCTAATATCCTCCAAATCTGTCTGTCTTCAGTTTTCTAATCCTTACATTGCCTCCCTTTTCTTTTTGACTAAGCTCTTAACTTCTCTTGTCATTCAAGATTCCCACAATATGCTACCTATGGAAAGGACACAACATTATGTGAATTGTTATGGACTAGGCTAGACCACTCAAAACATTCTTAAACAGGCGGCTCAAACCATAATTTTGCAATTTGTTTCAGTAAGTGTGCAGTGAAAATTACCCAGATTAAGGTAGCTAGGTTGACTATTAAATTTTAAAATAGACAAAATTTTATTCACAAAATTGCACAATGAAACACAAAGAACAGAATAAAGAACCCCTACAGAACTGTGCCTTTCCAACTAAATTAATTATGATGTTCCGAATATATAGAACAATCCCAATAAGCAAACTCCCTTTAAAACCCAATATAAATGGAAAACATGCCTACAGGTTGAAGTTGAAAAGCAGAAAAGAGAAAGAGAGTTTCCACACAGCTCCCTGTTAAACTTCCAATCTGTTCAAGACTGAACTAAAACTGCTCAGCTAGAGAGCTTTTAATTCCCCTTTCATTATACAGGTCACTTCTCAAACATGACCACTTTGGCCTGAAGTCTCATCTGTTTACATATAAACAAAAAGCACCTCAAAATCCTTTTCATCTCTGTACCAAACCAGACTGATCGGAGTCCAGCCTGGTTTATTTCCCCTCTGAAAAAAATCAAGGACAGAGTCTCCTTGGGCCAAGGAACAGCTTTTAGGATAAAAAGGGATTAGCTTTATGACACCTCCCCCCCTTAAAAAACCATCAATACCAAAAGATGGCTTAATTTTTAAGTCTTCAAAACCCGGTTAGTAGTCTAAACATACATATACACTATATTAACTATAAACATGCAAACATGCATACGCACATGCAAATTCAGGCCACGGTACATCCACCACCGTACACCTCCATATCTCATTTGAGTCTCGATAATGCATCGGCAATCACGTTTTCACGACCTGCCACCTGCGCAATTGTCAAATTGAATGGCTGCAACAGCAAGCTCCTTCTAAACAATCTGGCATTTTTGTCCTTTAATTTTTCCACAAATGTCAATGGGTTATGATCAGTGTGTATGAATATCTCAGATGTATTGCTGGTCATATAAACATTGAAATGTAATGCCAACACCAAACTTAAAGTCACCTTCTCCACCATTGAATATTTCTGTTGATGAACATTCAACTTTCTGGAAAAATACCTGATGGGTCTTTCTATCCCTTCGTCATCCTCCTGCAGGAGCACTGCACCAACACCCACATCACTGGCATCGATAGCCACCTTGAAAGGCTTTGTGTAATCCAGTGTGGCTAATACTACTGCAGTGGTTAACACTGTCAAATGCCTTTTGACAGTCCGTTGTCCATTGAAACTTCTTGTCTTTTTAACAATTCGGTGAGTGGAGCAGCCATACTGCTAAACAAACTTTTGGTAAAATCCATTCAACCCCAGGAACCGTAATACTGCTTTTATTCTCCAGTTACTTTCATTTTTGCATCTCTTAGAGCCATTTGTCCATGTCCAATAACATGGTCCATGAAGATGACTTGGGCTTTGGCAACTTCACTTTTAGCTTGGTTTACCACCAAGCCTGCCTTCCGAAGTCAATCAAACAAGTCCAATAAATGCTGTAAATGTTCCTTCCATGAGTGACTAAAAATCACCAGGTCACCAATATATATCACACAGTTGGATAACCTGGCAATGATCTTATTAGTCAATCTCTGAAATGTGGCTGGAGCGTTTTTCATACCAAATGGAATGACTTTGAACTGATATAGACCATTTGGCGTTATGAAAGTGGAAATTTCCTTTGCTTTCTCTGACAGAGGTACTTGCCAGTAGCCTCTGAGCAAGTCCATCTTAGAAATGTAAGCTGCTTGACCCACTTTTTCGATACAGTCCTCCAACCTTGGAATGATATGCATCAGTCTTTGTAACAGTGTTGACTTTGCGATAGTCCACACATAACCATTGGGTACCATCTAGTTTTGGCACCATGACTATGGGTGAGCTCCAGTCACTGTAACTCACTTTGATTACACCATCTTGGGAACATGAGCTCTATCTCCTTCTGAACCTGTGCCAACTTTAGAGGGTTATGCCTTTAAGGATGTTGCTTAATCAGAACAGCATTTCCTATATGTACATCATGCACAATTAGGTTAGTGCTTCTCACTTTATTTCAGCATATCTCCCCATGCGATAATATTAACTCTTTCAGGTCATTTCGATTTTCTTGTAGAAGGTAACTCAATAATTTATCCCAATTTTTGACAACTTCCGCATTGTCCAATTTGATTCGAGGGATGTTCAATTCAGAATCCTCTGCAGTGGGTTCTTCCTTCTGTGCTGTAATCAGTAACACCTTCTCCTCTTGCTTTCCTCCTCTATCAAAATACCTTTTGAGCATATTCATAGAACAAACTCTGTGAGATTTCTTCCTGCCTGAAGTCCTTATCAAATTGTTCACCTCACACCATTTCTTCTCGATTTGATAAAGTCCACTTAACCTTGCTTTTAAAGGCTCACCTGTTATTGAAAATAACACCAATAACTTATCCCCAATTGCAAAATTGTGAATTTGTGATTTCTTATCTGCTTCATGTTTCATTGTATGCTGTGATACTTTTAAATATTGTCTCGCCAACTCTCCAACTCTGCTTAATCGCTCACTAAAATTTGACACATAGTCCAAATGGGTGGTCTCTGAATTCTGACTTATTAATTTCTCCTTAATCAATTTTAATGGTCCTCTTACTTCATGCCCAAAACTTTATTCAAATGGACTGAATGTGGTTGATTCATTCAGTGCATCTCTGATCGCAAAAAGTACAGATGGAACTCCCTTATTCCAGTCATCTAAATAATCCTGTCCATAAGCCCTCAACATGGTCTTTAGTAATTCCAGATGGTACACAGTAGATTTGATTTGCTTTATTTCCAAGATATCCATAACCTCCTTGAATAGTTTGTAAATGAAGTTTGATCCTTGATCTGATTGGATCTCTATTGGTAGTCCTTATCAAGTAAAAAATTTAAGCAATTCTTCTACAACCGCCTTTTAGCTGTGATGTTGCATAATGGGATTGCCTCTGGATAAATGTTAATAAATGCTTATTCCCACTTTTTGTTTGAGTTAGGGGACCAATGCAATCAATCAAGACTCTTGTGAAAAGTTCCTCAAATGCTGGAATAGGTACTAAAAGGTGTAAGTTTCATTACTGCCTGTGGTTTTCCAATGAGCTGACATGTATGACACGTCTAACAAAATTCAACTACATCTTTGTGTAGTCCAGGCCAATAAAAACATCTTTGAATTTTAGTCTGTGTTTTCCTCACCCCTAAATGACCTCCAAGTGGTAGCTCATGTGCCACTCGCAGCACTTCCATTCTACCCTATTTACAAAACAATTTGATGAATGTCTGCCCATTTCTCATCTGCTTGACTGTGTGATGGTCTCCATTTCCTCATTAAGATATCATTTGTTAAGTAATAACACACAGGAATGCATTCAATTTCTTTCTTTGTAAATGCCTTTTGATATAACTGTTTTAACTCCTCATCTTTCTGCTGTAATTCAATCAGCTTAGCAGAGCTAAAGATACTGGCATGATTACCTATTTGCTCCTTCTCTGTTCCATTTATCTGATCAAAGAAAATTTCAGATAACACTACATCAACTTCCTTATCTGTGCCTTTTGATCTCTCCTGTTTTAGATTGTGCCTCTGTGATCTTGTGATCACACAATCAGAGAAAATTCCTGGATAAACATTCTCCATGTTTTCAGTTGCCTGCACCTCCACTGGCTTTTCATCTAGGGTAGGTAGCACCAGTGAATCAGCTATATCATTTTCAAGGACAAATTGTATTTCTGGAGCTGTGAGTTTGTCCAGTACTCCTACCACAAATTCTCCACTCTTCTCTGGACTCTCTAGCCTTACTTTACATAATTGAGCACTTTTTGTCTCACCATGAATTCCTGTTACCAGTACCTTTTCTGGCAATAGTCCCACAGGAGTACATATGTCCTCATCCTTCAGCATTACAGACTGAGAGGATCCTGTGTCCCTTAATATTGCAACCTCCTTACCTACTACTCCTGGCCTATGTGAATAAACTTTACCCTTGCATGTATATTTTTTAAAGCAGATCTGGCACTTCTCCTTAATCAACCTCTGATCATCTTGTACACTCTGAGGCAGTTGTGTAACTTCCTTTGTACTTTTTGTTACTAGTCCAACAAAACTCCCAGGCTTGTCTGGTTTTCCTACATCTGGCTTTCTCCTAGCCCACCAACACTGTGATTTTGTGTGGCCCACTTTATTACAATGAAAAAAACGGAGCTTTTTTAACTCCTTTGACTCCTTCAAGGGTTTCTTTTTTTACCCTGTGTAAGCTATCCTTATGATTGTCACTGAGATCTACCTTTCCCTTTCCACGTGACAATTTCTCTTTGCCCCAGTTTCTATCCATCAAGGATTGAAATTGATTGTGGAAGCCAAATCGTGTTTTGTGGACCAGCTCATAATCATCAGCCACTTCAGCTGCTAACCTTGCTGTTTTAAGTCTCTGCTCTTCCACGTGAGTTCTCACTACTTCAGGCAGTGAATTTTTGAATTCCTCCAAAATAATTCCCTCTCTAAGGGATTCATTTTTAAAGCTCTTCTCCATCTATTGAAATTACTCTGATCCTTTCAAACTGAAGAAAGGTTCCTCCTTAGATTCCTGAAACATTCTCTGTAGGCTTCTGGTACAAGCTCATATGCACTTAAAATGGCTTTTTTCACCTCCTCATACTCCCTAGATACCTCCTTTAATAGTGATGCAAATACCTCACTAGCCCTACCTCCAAGTTTCGTTTGGATCAACAAAACCCACATTGCCATTGGCCACTGCATTTGTTTAGCCACCTTTTCAAATGAGATGAAAAAGGCTTCCACATCCTTCTCATCAAATTTAGGCAATGTTTGAATATACTTGAACAGTTTCTCATGAGGGCTCTGACTATCAGGGGCTTGCTCATCCTTACTAAGCCTACCCTCAGCCTTTATCTCCAGCCTTTTAAGCTGACTTTCCTTTTTAAATGTCAGTTTTTGAAGTTCAAAAGCTCTTTCTTTTTCTTTCTCTGCTCTCCCTTTTTCCCTGTCTCTGCTTTAATCGTAACTCCATCTGTTTCACTTCTGCTGCCCTTTCCTTATCTCTCACCTCGGACTCAAGCTGCTTCATTTGCAATTGAATTCTTGCCATCTCTACAGATTCTGATGGTTTCTCCAGCAAGTTTAAATGCTGAGCTACTGTTGTAATTATCTCTCCTTTCCTCACAGAAGCAGGCAGATCCAATTCCAGCTTCTCTGCTAATTCTTGCAACTTGGTCTTATTCACTTTTTGCAAAACTTCCAAAGTCACCACATCCACATCCAAAAATCTTTTGGCGACTGAAAAAACCATTACGATCCCAAGTTTTGTCTACCCAACCAAACCAACACCTGAAATAAAGACACTAGCACCTACCACTCATTGTTTAAAATCCCGCAAAGAGCCCCCAGTCTGTTATGGACTAGGCCAGACCACTCAAGCCAATCTTAAGCAGGCAGCTCAGATCATAACTTTGCAATTTGTTTCGGTAAGGGTACAGTGAAAATTACGCTGAGTGAGGTAGCTAGGTTGACCATTAGACTTTAAAACAGACCAAAATTTATTCACAAAGCTGTGCAATGAAACACAAAGAACAGCATAAAGAAGCCCTATAGAATGCAGCCTTTCCAACTAAACGTAATTATACTGTTCTGAATATACACAACAATCCCAATAAGCAAACTCCTTTTAAAACTCAGTATAAATGGGACACATGCTTACGGGTTGAAACTGAAGGCAGAAAAGAGAAAGTAAATTTCTACACAGCTCCCTGTTGAACTTCCAACCAGTTCAAGACTGAACTAAAACTGCTCAGCTAGAGAGCTGACCACTCCCCTTTCATTATACAGGTCACGTCTAAAACATGACAACTTTGGCTTGAAGTCTCCTCTGTTTACATATAAACAAAAGGCAGCTCAAAATCCTTTTCATCTCTGTACCAAACCAGACTGATCGGAGTCCAGCCTGGTTTATTACCCCTCTGAAAAAAATCAAGGACAGAGTCTCCTTGAGCCAAGGAACAGCTTTTAGCTTTGTGACAGAATGTAGAGAGTCCCTCTGCTGCTGGAGTTGGTGTATTTGGGAGTCCCTTACATGCATTCACAAATCATTGAATATATGATTTCATCCTCTGTGAGTGCACAAATTTATGTGTTAGCATGTATCTTGTGCTTTCAGTATCCTGGAGAAACATGGATGTGATATCTTGACACAATGTTTTCATTATTAGGACTTAACCTTGAAAATGCTTGTGTTATGAAAAACAAAGTCTGTCTCTGTTTGACCAAAAAGGAGAAAGTCTTCTGAGGTACTTCTTTAATATTGTCAGGCCAGTCCTTTGCAACTTTTGTAGTTGCTTATATTCAGTTGTTGCTGGTCACCACTGTTCACACTTGCTCTGGCAAAAGTGTAATAGATACATCCTGAGAATGTTCTCAACTTCTTTATGAAGAGTATCAGTGTAGATCAAGGAAAATATATTGGTCATTGTGTGGGTTGAGTAATCTGTTTAACATGTCAGTTATAATCTCCTTGGTATCTGGATTATATCTCATTCAGAATCATATTCTTGCAGGTGGTGGAACTGATTCAATTACGTCATATATAGTATACTCTGCTTTGGTAGCTGTGGTTTGAATCTCATGAATTGTGATCATACAGAGAACTTTGCTTACTGGTAGAATGGCCACTATTGGATTGTTGTGATCTATCACGCAGAAGATTTCAGGAAGCCCGGTTGAGCTGCCATGATGGAAATAGAGCAGGATTCTACCAATGCATGAAATTGGTGATCTGTTATATACTGCATGATAGTATCTTGTCAGTTGCACCATGAAGTATCCCTTACAGACTGTACTTCCTTCTTTCAGCATGTACAATGGTGGTATGTTGACATTAGCCCTTTTAATTTTAGCTTTAGGTTTGCATTGTCTTGCCTTTTCAGGATATATGTCAAGAATGATTGTAAAAGCTTTTGCTTACTTTATGACAGCCTCTTTTTGCAATATTAGAACGTTCAATCATCTTCTGAAATTTCCCTTTCATTTGGTTAATTCGGCATCTCATTAACTTGTTACATTTGTGCACCTTAGCACTTTCCTCGCTGCCAGTGTTATGGAGTTATACTGTCTTGTTAGTTCTTTGCATTTTGTTCTGTGGTGTAGCTTGACCTTTGGAACCAAATTTCCTGCACATATTCCTAATGTCCATTGATGTCACGTGTTTATGGATATCAAGAACTGATGTTCCATTCTGACAAAGCACATTTTGTGAGAGATTTTGATATACTTTGCTAGCTATAGCAATAATGTCAGCTACACATAAAGCATGTAATTTTTGTTAACCCACCACTGTCTTCATTCTTGACTTCTTCCTTAAGTAGTACATTAATTGTATGGCTCTTTTTCTTGCTAAAAGGTATTTTCTAAAGACTTTGATTGGAATAAAAGGAATTACTGAGTCAACGAGTCTGACTGACTGTTCTTCTTCGAAGAGTCACACATATGTCTTTTCTTGTGACATCTTCTGGAAAAAAAAGAAAAAATGGTTGATGGAACCTGGGATTGTTGTTTAGATTAGATTAGATTACTTACAGTGTGGAAACAGGCCCTTCAGCCCAACAGGTCCACACCAACCGCCGAAGCATAACCCACCCATTCCCCTACATTTACCCCTTACCTAACACTACGGGCAATTTAGCATGGCCAATTCACCTGACCTGCACATCTTTGGACTGTGGGAGGAAACCGGAGCACCCGGAGGAAACCCACGCAGACACAGGGAGAACGTGCAAACTCCACACAGTCAGTCGCCTGAGGTGGGAATTGAACCCGGGTCTCTGGCACTGTGAGGCAGCAGTGCTAACCACTGTGCCACCGTGCCGCCCATGTCTCTTGAGGTCTATTAATCCTGAAATTTACTCTGACTTTAAGCTGTTTCTTGAGCTTCAAGTACCTTCCAGAGCTTTTCTGTGTCTTTCTGGTTATCCCTAGAAAGACCAAATGTGTTAATTCTGCAAAGCCCCTACTCATCAATGTCAAGCAACATTTTAAGAGCTCTTCGTCAGGATCGTCTATCAATTGGTTGATAAAAATAGAACTACATGTGCTGTTTGAGCAATTGTAAACCAGTAATTGTATTATTGGATGCATAATCTATAAAGAGGTTTTGCTATCCATGATTCCACCTTAGAATCAATGTACATGAAGCTGTGTCTCTGATTTGTGTGAGTATAAATTAAGGCTGCTCTTTCTTCAAAACAAAGACCTTGCAGCTATTATGGGAGGTTGATACTTACTGATCAATGGCCAGGAGAAGAGAATTGTGGTCTTTTAGATACCTGTACTACATTAGCCTTGCATCCTAGCTCAAGGGTGCACTTCAGCCTTTTATTTTATTCTTAATTAAGGCAATTTTAGATCTTTCAAGACAAAGAAAAGCTTTGTTTTCTTAGTGGTAATGCACATACAAAGTCCTGTAGCAAAGTATCCTCATAGGAATGAATGACATTAAGTTTAAGAAGCTCTCCCCTTTGTTCAACTTTTCTGTTTTCCAGAGCTGTTGTCCAATTGATCTTCAATTAGTTTTCCCAAGCATTGACCTTCAAGAGACCACCTTTTAGGCAAGGCCAGGGCTTGTACAATGATGTGGGTTTGCCTCTAATGTGGTATTATACTTGATACAGCAATGCTAATGTTGTCTTGAATACCATAAAGAATGTGAACATGGATATCCAATAGATGTTTATTGCAAATATAATGTACAAACATTACAGCCTCAGGCACATAATTGCTTGAGCTAGTAATAAGCTGTTAGGTTACAATACAGCAGTTTGCTTTGAGTAGAGTATCACACCTTAAGTGATCTGAGGTAAGATGGCACATGAGACCTTTATCCTCAGGTAACATGCTTTAATGCAGTGATGATAACATAGGCATATCTTGAGAGCATACTAACATATTGACAATGAGACATAATGTAACAAAAAATATTGTTCAAGAAATTTTAGCAAATCTTCGAGTTGTTACTTTTTGTACTTCATTATATACATATCAATTTAATTCTGCTACAATTTGATTTCTCCCAATTTCCCACATGAGCATCATTACTTGTTATCTGCCTCCCTACTCATCTGACAAAACAGCCCTTGCTTATTCCCCTGAGTTTGTCACCCTGGCAGAATTGACACACTGGGACACTGGAGAAGGAAAGCATGCCATCTAAAATTGTAGGACTTTCTAGGGAAAGTTGTTGAATATTTGTTTATATTTTTTCTAAGATAGCTGTTAGAGAGTTGCATTTTCTATGGCCTGTTTCCATACTTTAACAAGTTATAAATACTTCTGAAAACTAACAATTACTTCCACAAATTTAGCAAACTATGATCACATTCAAATGCTATTATAATGCTCATTGAGTGCTGAGTCTGTGATCAAGACTCATTCTAAGTTAGAGCTTTCAAATGATGCAAGCATATTTCAAGAGCACCATAGAACACTGAATTGATGCAAATATTTTCTGGTGGAGAAAACAACCAAAAGTTAACAATTCAATAAAAGGAACACTCTCAAGTACAGATCTGGTCATAGGGACTGATCTCAAAGGAACATTTCACAAAGAAACAAATACAAAGAAATTGCAAAAGTAAGAAATTCTATTTGCCTAACATCATACTGTTTGCCTAGTCAACTAAAGCTGTGCTTTGATCATCACAAGGAGTATGAATGCAACTCAGATATAGCGGAGGATATTGAAAGGTCTCATGATAGATGTCAAGTTAATAGAATCCTGTGGGTCAATTCTCCAAAAATTTTCATTGAGATGAAACAACATCAGAACTCTGTTGTCCCACTTTATCTGAATGTATTGATTGTTGTTGCTACTTGAGCACAGTAATTGTGGCTTTCAGAAGAAATCAAAAATATAACAGTGAGCAACCAGAAGTGTTTCAAGCTTTCTCAAAATACTGTCCAGCTCAAGCATTTCTGAATAAAATTTAGATAAAGCTATGTGTGGACATATAGAAAACTGGTGCATTTTTAAAAACTGTAGAAATCAATTTGTGTTGATGAAATGCATGAAATCATTGTTTTTGAAAATTGTCACCAATCTAAAAATGGCAAATGTTCAGTTATTTTGGATTCCAAATCTATGTAGTATAACTTTGTCTGTTTATTGTATCAATGCATCTATCCAACGTGTTATTCATCCAGTGGAACACTTATTTAATAAGGTGTCTTGTGGTAATAAAAGTGGATAAGAATTTAACGGTAGTGTTATGAAGTTGAAGGCATGTACTGTACCTTTAAGAGAAAGTGAATGCTATTTTGCACTGAGAGCTTACAAGTACCTGTCATATGACTAACTAGCAGTTTCAGAGTGTACTAGAAAATTGAAAATATGTAACATTTGGCTGTGAAATAGATACCTGAGTTGGTTGCAGTTTTGCCAACAATTCAAATTTCACCAATCAGTTTAAATTATGCCTCAGGATACTAAAACCCAATCAAGTTTGAATTTATTGTTTTTGCCAACATCAACAAATGAGACAATCCGATGTTAGGGATATAACAAAACAGGCATTTTGAAAGTCAGACAGAGTAACTGCCATTGAGGGAGACTGCTATTCAAAAACACTCTATCAAAGGTACCTGACTCAGGAAAAAATATTTACAATAAAAGAAAGATGACGACCCAGGGAGATCTTCAATTAGAAGAAGACAGCCACTGACGATGACATCCTCTGTATGGTTTTGAAATTAAGTTGATGTAATTTTAATAAGTTTTTTATAGGAACAGTATATTGTTATAGAGTTGGAGGCAGATAATAAGCAGTTAAGAGAAAGGGGGGGCTTAGACTTTTGAATAGTTGTTGTTTAATATTCACTTTTAGAGTTAAGGAATAAATTGATATTAATTTCTTTAAAGAGTGGAATTTGGGAGTTCCTGTCACTCATATTTTAATGAGGTGAGGTGAGTTTTTCTGGGTGTTTGGTTTAATTAACAGAAGGGTTCACCACTGTTTCGTACCAGTAGAAATAAAAGAAATTGCAGCATAATGAAATAGACATGAATAAACATGTTGACAAGGTTTTGTGATGTTGTGGATATTGCTCTGCCTAAGACAGACCTCTGTGTACATTCCCACCCTAGGACTTGGTCAAGAAGGATGCATTCATAACAGTCAAACAGGAACAGAAAATAGGAGGAGGGGTAGGCTGTTTCCATCAAAAAAATGGACAAAAATTTTAAAATTCAGTTCAATAATCATGAACAAAATGATGACTGACAATCAATTTTCCAATTAAATCTACAACAGCTATCCAAGTTGGAAAGTTAAATCATTCAATCAAGTGAAACGTGACTGGTGAAAATATGGAATCAGTCATCCAACCCTTTGAACCTAGTCAACCATTCAATATGATCATGGTTAGCCATATTAAGTCCCCTGTTTCTGGTTTCCCTCCAGTCGTTTTGATCCCTTTATCAATAAGAACTCCTTTTTGAAATTATACAATAATTTTGACCTCAACTTCTTTCTACAGTTGTGAATTCCATACTCTCTGGGAGAAAATATTCTTCCTCACTCAGCTCTAAATAGCCTACTTAAACTGTGACACCTTGTTATGGACTCCTCAGCCTTCAGGAACATCCTTTCTACCTTTTTCCTGTCAAGTCTGTTAGAATTTTTCAGGTTTCTATGAAAATTTCTCCCTTACCCCCAACCTAAACTCCAGTGAATATATCCCTAAAAAAGCTAATCTCTCTTCATACATCTGTCCTGCCATCCCAGGAATCCATTTGATAAACTTTTTTTGTACTCCCTCCATAGCTAGAACACCCGCCCTCAGGTAAGGCAGCCAAAACTGGACACAGTACTCCAGGTGTGGTCTCACCAAGGCCCTGTGCAAAAGCAGTGGGTCATAGTCATAGCGAAGTACAGCATGGAAACAGAGCCTTCAGTCCAACTCATGCCAACCAGATATCCTAAATTACACAAGTCCGATTTGTAAGCACTTGGCCCATATCCCTCTGAATTCTTCCCATTCATTTACCCATCCAGATGCCTTTTAAATGTCGTAATTGTCTCAGGCTCAACCACTTCCTCTGGCAACTCATTCCACACACAACCCTCTGTGTGAAGAGGTTGCCCCTTAGGTCCCTTTTAAATCTTTCCCCTCTCACCCTAAACCTAGTTCTGGAGCCCCCACACCCCAGGGAAAAGACCTTGTCAATTTACCCTAACTATGCCCCTCATGACTTTATAAGTCATCCCTGCTTCTTCACTCAAATCTTCTTACTACAAAAGCCATCATGCCATTTGTCTTCTTCAATGGGGCACAAGGACAACCATGTCTCTTGGCACATACTCCTTTCCCAGTCTATGACCATTCAGATAATAATCTGCCTTCCTGTTTTTGCTACCAAAGTGGATAACCTCATGTTATAATATCAGCATTATACTTCATCTGCTATTTATTTGCTCCCTTCACTCAACGTGTTCAATCACACTGAAGCATCTCTGCATCCTCCTCACAGTTCAATGTCATCTGCAAACTTGGAGATATTGAATTTAATTCCCTCCATCTAAAATATTAATGCATATTGTGACCAGCTGGGGGGTCAAGCACTGATCCCTGAAGAACTCCTCTAGTTGCTGATTGACACTCAAAGATACACATGCAGGTGCAGCAAACAGTGAAAAAGACAATTGTATGTTGGCCTTCAGCCTCATACAATTTAAATTCTGAAGCAGGGATATCTAACTGTAATTGTACAGGGTCTTGGTAAGACCACATTTGAGGTATTGTGTACAGTTTTGGCCTTCTTATCTGAGAAAGGATATTCTGGAGGGAGTATGATGAAGGTTTGCCAGACTATTCCTGGGATGCCAGGACTGATGGTGAGAGACTGAAGAGGTTAGGGCTAAATTCAGAACAATTCTTAAGAAAGGTCCCTGGAGCTGAACCGTCCGCTCTTCCTTCTCTCTACAATGCTGCCAAAACTGCAGAGATTTTCCAACAATTTTTCTTTTGTTCTGACTTCCAACATCTCCAATTCTTCAGTTCTTTTTTTGTTTAGTCACTAGTGGGAGTGATCTACAGATTCCCCTGACAGTAACCACAATAGAGGACAAAGTATGCAAGAAGAAACATCGAGTACTTGTGATAAACGGATGGCAGTAATCATGGCGAACCTTAATCTACATATAAATTGGAAAAATTGGATTGGCAGTGGTAACGTGGATGAGGAATTCATTGAATGCTTAGAGCAGCATGTTCTGTCACAAATCACTGGGGTAATGTGCTGGAAATCAAGCTCTAATATTCCTGGAGTCATGACAAATATGAAAAGATTTAATTAAGCTATCCAAAGTCTCCAATTTACCTAACTGATCAAACCAGGTTACAAGAAAACACTCACCAGCTTTCTGCATTTAACAAAAGCAAAAAGCCATTTCTTGAAGCAAATTAAAAAAAAACAAATAGCAGAAAAGAAACGTACATTATGCACTTACAGCACAATAACCTACTCTAACCTTTTATTGAAAAGAAAAACCATGTATGTATAGACAGACACGCAGATGCAATACAATTATTATGGGTGGGGGAGTAACAAAAACAAATCAAAGTCATAGAGTCATACAGCATGGAAACAGACCCTTCAGTCCAACTAGTCCAATCTTACCATAATCCCAAACTAGTCCCGCCTGCCTGCTCTTGGCCTGTATCCCTCCAAACGTTTCCTATTCATGTACTTATCTAAATGTCTGTGAAATCTTGTAACATTAGCCTCTTCCACCACTTCCTCTGTATGTTCATTTCACATATGCTGGAAATGTGTTGCTGGAAAAGCGCAGCAGGTCAGGCAGCATCCAGGGAACAGGAGAATCGACGTTTCGGGCATAAGCCCTTCTTCAGGAATGGGGAAAGTTTGTCCAGCAGGCCAAATAAAAGGTAGGGAGGAGGGACTAGGGGGAGGGGTGTC
>NC_057723.1:27595374-27611217 GCF_004010195.1 Chiloscyllium plagiosum | reverse complement strand
TAAAAGGTAGGGAGGAGGGACTTGGGGGAGGGGCGTCGGAAATGTGATAGGTGGAAAGAGGTCAAGGTGAGGGTGATAGGTCAGACTGGGGTGGGGGTGGAGAGGTCAGGAAGAAGATTGCAGGTTAGGAAGGCGGTGCTGAATTCGATGGATTAGACTGAGACAAGGTGGGGGGGGGGGAAATGAGGAAACTGGTGAAATCCGAGTTCATCCCTTGTGGTTGGAGGGTTCCTAGGCGGAAGGTGAGGCGCTCTTCCTCCAACCGTCGTGTTGTTGTGGTCTGGCAACGGAGGAGTCCAAAGACCTGCATATCCTTGGTGGAGTGGGAGGGGGAATTGAAATGTTGAGCCACCGGGTGGTTGGGTTGGTTGGTCCAGGTGTCCAGAGGTGTTCTCTGAAACGCTCCGCAAGTAGCCGGCCTGTCTCCCCAATATAGAGGAGGCCACATCGGGTGCAGAGGATGCAATAGATGATGTGTGTGGAGGTGCAGGTGAATCTGTGGCGGATATGCGCTTTTCCAGCAACACATTTCCAGCTCTGATCTCCAGCATCTGCAGACCTCACTTCCTCCTCAAACATTTCACATATGAACCACTCTATGTAAAAGAAATTGCCACTCATGAGCTTTTTAAATCTTTCTCCTCTCACCTTAAAAATATACCACTCGGACTCAAAATCCCCCACCATAGGGGAAAGATACCTGCCATTCACCTTATCTATACCCCTCATGACTGTAAAAACCTCAATAACATTACCCTCAATTTCCTATGCTCCAATGAGAAAAAACCAGTCTAACCAGCCTCTCCTTATAACTCAAACCGTCCATTTTCAGCAACATCCTGATTAAACTGAGAGTCATAGAGATGTAGAGCACGGAAACAGACCCTTCACTCCAACTTGTTCATGCCGACCAGATATCCCAACCTAATCTAGTCTCAGTTGCCAGCTCCTTGCCAATATCCCTTCAAACCCTTCCTATTCATACACCCATCTAGGTGTCTTTTAAATGTTGCAATTGTACCGCGTTCCACCATTTCCTCTTGACAGCTCATTTCATACATGCACTACCCTCTGTGAGAAAATGTTGCCCCTTTTATATCTTACCCCTCTAGTTCTGGACTCCCCACCCCAGGGAAAAGACCTTGTCTATTTATCCTATCCATACCCCTCATGATTTATAAATCTCGATAAGGTCAACCCTCAGTCTTCGATGCTCCAGTGAAAACAGCCCCAGCTTCTCCCTATAGCTCAAATCCTTCAACTCTGGCAAAAACCTTGTAAACCTTTTCTGAACCCTTTCAAGTTTCACAACATCGTTTCGATAGGAAGGAGACCAGAATAGCACACAATATTCCAAAAGTGGCCTAACCAATGTTCTGTACAGCTGCAACGTTACCTCACAATGCCTACACTCAATGCTCTGACCCATAAAGGAAAGCATACCAAACGCCTTCTTCACTATCCTATCTACCCGTGACTCTACTTTCAAGGAATCTGCACTCCAATATCTCTTTGCTCAGTAACACTCCCTAGGACCTTACCATTAAGTGTATAAGTCCTGCTAAGATTTGCTTTCCGAAAATGCAGCACCTCACATTTATCTAAATCTCCATCTGCCGCTCCTCAGCCCATTGGCCCATCTGATCAAGATCCCGTTGTAATCTGAGTTAACCTCCTTTGCTGTTCACTACACTCCAATTTTGGTGTCATCTGCAAAAGTACTAACTGTACCTCCTAATCCTTTTCTGAACCCTCTCCAGCTGAATAATATCATTCCTATAACAGGGCAGCCAGAATTGGACACAGTAGCCCAGAAGTCCACAGTAGTCCTCACCAACATTCTATACAACATCAAGACATCTCAACTCTTATACTCAGATGTCTGAGCAATGAAGGCAAACACTGTGCTAAACACTTCTTAACCTCCCTGTCTATCTGTGACGCAAACTTCAAAGAATTATGTTCCTGAACCTCTAGTTCACTTTGTTCTGCAAAATTACCCAAGGCCCAACTTTCAATTGTTCTCGTCCTGCCCTCATTTGTTTTACCAATTTACACAGTTCTACATTAGCCGAGATCATGCCATCAATGAGATTTTTTCCTTTAGTTTCCTTTCAGCTCTTTGAAGAGGACCAGAGACATTTTGATTCTCAAACTTTCATTCACTGGTTGAGGATTTACCATTTCAGTATCTCTGAATCCAACTTCTTCTTTTCAACAAGGGAATTTGCACAGTTAGAGGGAGAGAGACAGACAGACAGACAAAGTGACAGAGAGACAGAACATGCACAAGAAAGAGAGAAAGAGAAGAGTAGCTAGCTACTTGAAATGTTGTTTTACTTTTCCATTGACAGCAGGGACAGAGGGAAGGAGACATTACTTCTTCATAACTGGATATTTATTTGTATTGTCCAAACACAAAGCTGTAGTCATCCACCTAGGAACAAATCAAGAAGCTGTTAGTGTTCTGAGTACTCCTGAACACACACAACTGTTCCTGGTTAGGGAAAAAAAAAGTCTCACCAGGAGAAACTATCCCTGGTCACACATCCTCATTGTGCCCTACTGCTTAACTAAACCTGTCATGAAGATACAACACACAATGAATTCCAGTCATTTATTTCCTTTTAAAACTACATTTTATTCCACAATCCCTTGCTTTAAAGCAGCATATTTTCCCATTTTTAGGTCCACCATCCAGGAAAATAAATGTGGTTGAAACAGTTCAGCATCTGACCAGAGAGCTATTTATATTCGATTGGCATTGTGTAATGTGACAGGCTTATTTAATGTCCACTGAGTAAAGGCACCCTGAGGCAGCAGCAACTATATTATGATTGAATTCAGTTTGAAAAGGAAAAGACGGGGTTTAACACGAGTATTAGGCAACCATGTGAGCATGAAAGCTGAGCTAACAGAATCGAACTGCCATATTAAGCTTCAGGATAGATCAATAGAGACAGTTTAAGGGGCTAATTCAGAATACTTAGAATAGTTTCTTCCTACTACAAATAAAAATTCTAAAGGGAGGATCCACCATTCATGATTAAAGAAAAATCGTATCATCGATAGTCACAGGTGAGGTGCCGGAAGACTGGAGGTTGGCTAACGTGGTGCCACTGTTTAAAAAAAGTGGTAAGGACACGCTAGGGAAATAGAGACCAGCGAGCATGATGTTGGTGGCGGGCAATTTGTTGGAGGGAATCCTGAGGGACAGGATGTACATGTATATGGAAAGGCAAGGACTGATTAGGGACAGTCAAAATAGCTGTGTGCTTGGGAAATTATGTCTCACAAATTTGATTGAGTTTTTTGAAGAAGTAACAAATAGGATTGATGAGGGCAGAGCGGTAGATGTGATCTATACAAACTTCAGTAAGGTGTTCGACAAGGTTCCCCATGGGAGACTGGTTAGCAAGGTTAGATCTCACGGAATACAGGGAGAACTAGCCACTTGGATACAGAACCGGCTCAAAGGTAGAAGACAGAGGGTGGTGCTGGAGGGTTGTTTTTCAGACTGGAGGCCTGTGACCAATGGAGTGCCACAAGGATCGGTGCTGGGTCCTCTACTTTTCGTCATTTATATAAATGATTTGGATGTGAGCATAAGAGGTATAGTTAGTAAGTTTGCAGATGACACCAAAATTGGAAGTGTAGTGAACAGCGAAGAAGGTTACCTCAGATTATAACAGGATCTTGATCAGATGGGCCACTGGGCTGAGAAGTGACAGATGGAGTTTAATTCAGATAAATGTGAGGTGCTGCATTTTGGGAAAGCAAATTTTAGCAGGACTTATACACTTAATGGTAAGGTCCAAGGGAGTGTTGCTGAACAAAGAAACCTTGGAGTGCTAGTTCATAGCTCCCTGAAAGTAGAGTCGCAGGTAGATAGGATAGTGAAGAAGGCAGTTGGAATGCTTCCCTTTATTGGTCAGAGTATTGAGTACAGGAGTTGGGAGGTCATGTTGTGGCTGTACAGGACATTGGTTAGACCATTGTTGGAATATTGCGTGCAATTCTGGTCTCCTTCCTATCAGAAGGATGTTGTGAAACTTGAAAGGGTTCAGAAAAGATTTACAAGGGCGTTGCCAAGATTGGAGGATTTGAGCTATCGGGAAAGACTGAATAGGCTGGGGCTGTTTTCCCTGGAGCCTCGGAGGCTGAGGGCTGACCTTATAGAGATTTACAAAATCATGAGGGGCATGGATAGGATAAATAGACAAAATCTTTTCCCTGGGGTGGGGGAGTCCAGAACTAGAGAGCATAGGTTTAAGGTGAGAGGGGAAAGATATAAAAGAGACCTAAGGGGCAACTGTTTCACATAGAGGGTGGTACGTGTATGCAATGAACTGCCAGAGGAAGTGGTGGAGGCTGGTACAATTGTAACATTTAAAAGGCATCTGGATGCCTTTGTGAATAGGAAGGGTTTGGAGGATTATGGGCCGGGTGCTGGCAGGTGGGACTAGGTTAGGTTGGGATATTTGGTCGGCATGGACAGGTTGGACCGCAGGGTCTGTTTCCGTGCTGTATATCTCTATGATTCTATGACTCTAAGTCAGGTGATTAGTCAGAATATAAAGGATGGCAGGGAAAGTTGAAAAGGTTAATCAGCAGAAACAAATTGGAGTACAAAAGGAAGCCATCAAGAAATGCAAAGCTGTATCGCAAGAGTTTCTATAAGTATTAAAGGGAGAAAGAGAAGGTAAAGTGAGTATTGGTCCTCCAGAGAATGAGAAGTTATTAAGGAAATGGCAAATGAATCAATACTTCTGGCTGACTTCACTACAGAGAGAAAAAAATGTAATAGCTTTAAATCAACAAGTAGAAAGGACGGGAACATAATTAAATTGAAATCACTAGCAAATAAATTGAGCTATTGGTTGACAGGTCTCTGGGCTCTCATACACTTCATTCTAGGGTCTTAAAATAGGTGCTTAATGAGGTGATAGATGGGTTGGTGTTAATGTTCCAGAATTTCCTTAATTCAGGAAAGATTCCAATAAAATGCAAAGTTACAAGTTTAACCTGTCAAGTCAAGAAGGGAAGGATGCAGAAAATAATGAACTGTCGACCAATTAGCTTGACATCTACTGTGAGAATGTATTAGAATTTTTTATTAAAGAGGTTATTGTTGGGCACTTGAAAAAAACTCAAGGTCAGAAGAGTCAGCATGATTTTGTGAACATGCTTAACTAAGTTATTAAAGGATTAACATGAGCTCTGGATAAAAATGAGCCTGCAGATGTACTGTATTTGGATTTCCAGATGGCATTTGATAAGGTGCTACACCAATGGTTATGGAAGAAAAGAAAATACTGATGGTGTAGGGGTAACATATTTGCATGGATAGAAGATTGTTGGCTGGCAGAAAACAGAGCATGTATAAAGGGGCCTGTGTCTGGATTGGCAGGATGTGACATCAAGAGTCTTCTGGGGTTCAGCTTTTTACAATTTACACAATGACTTTGGTGATGTTAGCGAAAGCATGGTAACCTATTTAATTGGTGCAGCAAAGATAGGGAGAAAAACATGTTTTAATTATGGTAAGAGGAGTCTTAGGATGGAGCATTTTAGAATAGCTATTCACATGTATTTGATTAGGGGTAGTCAGCATGGCTTTGTGTGTGCGAAACCATGTCTCACAAACTTGATTGAGTTTTTTGAAGAGTTAGAAAGAGAATTGATGAGAGCAGAGCAGTAGATGTGATCTATATGGACTTCAGTAAGGCGTTCGACAAGGTTGCCCATGGGAGACTGGTTAGCAAGATTTGATCTCATGGAATACTGGTAGAACTCGCCATTTGGATACAGAACTGGCTCAAAGGTAGAAGACAGAGGGTGGTGTTGGAGGGATGTTTTTCAAACTGGAGGCCTGTGACCAGTGGAGTGCCACAAAGATCGGTGCTGGGTCCACTATTTTTCATCATTTGTATAAATGATATGGATGTGAGCATAAGAGGCACAGTTAGTATGTTTGCAGGTAACACCAAAATTGGAGGTGTAGTGGGCAGCGAAGAGGGTTACCTCAGATTATAATGGGATCTTGATCAGATGGGCCAATGGGCTGAGGAGTGGCAGATGGAGTTTAATTTAGATAAATGTGAGGTGCTGCACTTTGGGAAAGCATATCTTAGCAGGACTTATACACTTAATGTTAAGGTCCTAGAGAGTGTTGCTGAACAAAGAGACCTTGGAATGCAGGTTCATAATTCCTTGAAAGCAGTGTTGCAGGTAGATAGGTTAGTGAAAAATGGACTTGGTATGCTTTTCTTTATTGGTCAGAGTATTGAGTACAGAAGTTGGGAGATCATGTTGCGGCTGTACAGGACATAGGTTAGACCACTGTTGGAATATTGCGTGCAATTCTGGTCTAGAACATAGAACATAGAAAAATACAGCGCAGTACAGGCCCTTTGGCCCTCGATGTTGCGCCGATCCAAGCCCACCTAACCTACACTAGCCCACTATCCTCCATATGCCTATCCAATGCCCGCTTAAATGCCCATAAAGAGGGAGAGTCCACCACTGCTACTGGCAGGGCATTCCATGAACTCACGACTCGCTGAGTAAAAAATCTACCCCTAACATCTGTCCTATACCGACCACCTCTTAATTTAAAGCTATGCCCCCTCGTAATAGCTAACTCCATACGTGGAAAAAGGTTCTCACAGTCAACCCTATCTAAACCCCTAATCATCTTGTACACCTCTATCAAGTCACCCCTAAACCTTCTTTTCTCCAATGAAAACAGCCCCAAGTGCCTCAGCCTTTCCTCATACGATCTTCCTACCATACCAGGCAACATCCTGGTAAACCTCCTCTGCACCCGTTCCAGTGCCTCCACATCCTTCCTATAGTATGGCGACCAAAACTGCACACTATACTCCAGATGCGGCCGCACCAGAGTCTTATACAACTGCAACATGACCTCAGGACTCCGGAACTCAATTCCTCTACCAATAAAAGTCTCCTTCCTATCAGAAGGATGTTGTGAAACTTGAAAGGGTTCAGAAAAGATTTACAAGGACGTTGCCAAGATTGGAGGATTTGAGCTATAGGGAAAGACTGGGGCTGGGGCTGTTTTCCCTGGAGCCTCGGAGGCTGAGGGCTGACCTTATAGAGATTTACAAAATCATGAGGGGCATGGATAGGATAAATAGACAGAGTCTTTTCCCTGGGGTGGGGGAGTCCAGAACTAGAGGGACTAGGTTTAGGGTGAGAGGAGAAAGATATAAAAGAGACCTAAGGGGCAACTTTTTCACATAGAGGGTGATACGTGTATGCAATGAGCTGCCAGAGGAAGTGGAGGAGGCTGGTACAATTGTAACATTTAAAAGGCATCTGGATGTCTTTGTGAATAGGAAGAGTTTGGAGGGTTATGGGCTGGGTGCGGGCAGGTGGGACAGATTGGTTGGGATATCTGTTCGGCATGGACAAGTTGAACCAAAGGGTCTGTTTCCATGCTGTACATCTCTATTACTCTATAACTTTGGCTGGAAGAACAAGAAATAAGATTATTACTTAAACAGAAAATGACTGCAGAGTTCTAAGAGTGCAGAGGGAGCTAGGCGTTCTTGCACATTAGTCATCAAAAGCTAGTATGTAAATATAACAAATAACCAAGAAGGCTATTAGAGTCAAAGAAACCCTACAGTATGGGGCAGGCCATTTGATCCATCAAGTCCACACTGACCCTCCGAACAGCATTCCACCCAGATGCTATAATCAGGATATCATCTTTATGAGAGAAATTGAACATAAAATTAAGGATGTAATGCTTCAGTTATACAAGGCCATATCTTGAATACTATGTAAAGCTTATGTCTCCTTATTTAAAGGGGAAGGTGAATGAACTGGAAGGGTTTCAAAAGCAGATTATTAGATAGAAAACTGGAATGTATTAGCTGTTTTGTGAGGAGGATAGGTTGGACAGGCTGGTATTATTTCTATAAGAGTGAAGAGAGATTGGTGATTTGATTGAATTGTATAAGATCCTGAATGGACTTGATAATGTAGATGTAGAAAGAATGTTTCCTTTTATGGGTGAACGGAGGGTGGAGGGATACAGTTTTAAAATTAGAGGTCATTGTTTTTGGATGAAAATGAGGAGAATACTTTTCTCATAGAAAAGACTGACTTTAGAAACCTGTCTCAGAAGATAGCGGAAGTGGGGTCATTGATTTTGTTTTTATGGCCGAACTGTACAGATTCTCATCTCGGAAATGACTGTCCAACTATTCAGACCCTTTGGCATCATGGTAGCCCACAAACCCAGCAAAACACTAAAACAGCAGCAAATGAAATTGAAAGAACCTATACAGACAACAAGCAAAATTAACGTAATTTACAAAACACCTTGCAAGAACTGTAATAAGCACTACATTGGACAAACAGGCAGAAATTATCCACCTGGATACATGAACATCAACTAGCCACAAAATGACATGACCCTCTCTCACTAGTATTCTTACATACAGGTAAGGAACGACACCACTTTGACTGGGACAACACATCCATCCTAGGACAAGCCAAACAAAGACATGCACAAGAATTCCTCGAAGCATGGCATTCCAACCAGAACTCTATCAACAAACACATTGACTTGAAACCCATTTACCACCCTCTGAGAAAAATAACAGAAAATGACATCACCATAGGAAATGACATCACCACAGGAAATGACATCACTAACCCAAAGAAACCCAAGCATATAAATAGAAAGCAGGAATCATCAGCAGTGATTCATCTGGAGGCTCACTGATGATGTTACCTAGTATGATGTGACCTCAACCCGAGCTACAAATCTTCTCAAAATTATCATTAGGTAAAGGAACCAAAAGGTTATTAGAAGTTAGATTGAAAACTGAAACCCCAATAGAGCAACCATGATCTTAATGAATTATGAAGCTGCCTCAAAGAACCGAATGATCAATTTCTGCTGCTTTTCCATATGTTTGTAAACTCCAATATAGTTGAGTGGAGAGGATGCATTACATGCAGTTCTCTCAGTCACCGCTGCAGACATCAGTTTGGCCTTTTTGAGAGTGATTCCACGAAAAGCAGCTAACCCAGATGGAGTCCCCAGTTGTGCACTCAGGTAAAGAGCGATGCAAAATATTCACTTAACACTTCAGCCTCTTGCCTCTAAGTGCAATTCGTGTTTTTGATGGATAATCAGCCCTAATTGCTCTTCCAGCCCCCACCTTTTTAAAAAGTTGTGCATTTACAAAGACCTTTGGATATGCTTTTATGTCAGCTCCCAGACTTAATTAATAATTCCTCTTTGCTTTCTCACCCCTGAACTTTTTGTATACTGTTTGGTTCTCAAATCTATTTACTATCTGACACTGATTACAATCACATTTTCTTCTTTAATTGCTACTCTGATAACATGAATCGATACTGTCATCCTAAATCTATGGTACAATAATCACTGTCCGATGAATGCTTCCTCACTGTCATTTGATCTATTCAGCCCATGTCATTCCCAACAACCAGATCGAGCAGAGCCTCTTTTCTTATTGGATGAGACACACAGCTGTAGGAAATTCTCCTGGACACAATCTGGGGTGGTGTGTCTCTTGCTGCCTCCCTACCACGATTGCAGTCTATAAACTACCATTGTTACATTGCACAATGAGGTAATTCAGCCCATCATGCCTATACTGGCTGTCCGAGTCCCCCATTATTACATCACTATGATGCTTACATTTCTCTAATTTCCTTGATCCTCCAAACCCTTCTAACTATATAACAGAAAGCAATCTAATTGGAAATTTTCCATTTCTTAGCTATATTGATTTGTCCTTTGACCTTCAGAAATACTCTGTTACTCTCCAGAACTGCAATACTCTCCCTAAACAAAAGCATCACAGTAGTGATTGGAACCAGATGGATCTTGGTGACTATGAAATCTTTGATTGGGGTTGTTAACCTGGGCCAATCAGAAAGCCCTGGCTGACCAATGTTCTGTAAACAGGGGATGCTAAGGGCTCTTGTGATCCAAGGGTGGTATCCATACCTTTGAACTCCTAAAGGCTTGACTTCAAGTCCCATCTGCTCTGGAGGTGTGTCATACCATATCAGGACAAATCGAATTTTAAAAAAAACTATAAACAGGGGATTTAGAATATCCTTAGTTCAGGCTACTGACTCTAAGCTGGCTGGCCATAGCCAGTATACAAGGCACAAGTAAATAAAGGGTGACTTGGTGATGGGATACTGGCCTCTGCAGTTATTTCAATCACCCAGCCCCTTTTTCCCTTTTCCTATCAGTTATGAACAAGTTGTAACCAGAAACAATTAACATCAAGATCAGTGTTACCACAACATTATAATCCCACAAGGCAATTTGTGCCTGCAATTTCCAATGTTGTTAACTGTACTCTGACAACATGTAGGGAACAGTGAAGCATCAATGTGAAAGGGGAGTAACCTGTGGCTAAAGGCCACAGGGCTGCCTCAATATCTGAAATGACGCATACATGCAGCGTAACTCTGATTTAAGTTATATTACTTTATTCTCACTCCAACTCCATCTATTAACTTAATATTCTCCATTTTAGTGCTATCTGCCTGTCCAATTACTTGGTGCACTTTCTAATGTTCTTTCTTGCTTCCCCTGCTGCGTTAGTTTAAACCTGCCTGCCTATACAGCACTAGCAAACATCCTGCAAAAAAAAACTCAATCCTAGCTCTACTCAGATGCAACCCACTAGGGTTGTACACGTGCCTTCTCACCCACTGCAGAAATTTAAAACCCTCCCTCCTGAACCTTCTTTCTAGTCAGGCATTCATCCACCTTATCTTCCTATTTCAGAATTATTTTGTATTTGGCACGGGTTGCAATCCAAAGATTAACTTCAAAGATCATATTTGTTAATTTTCTACCCAGCTCCTTAAATCCTGTTTGCAGCTCCAAATCCTCCTTTGTACATTTGTCATCATGCGTACCACAGCCTTTGTCTATTCATCCTCCTCCTAAAGAATGTTCTACAGGAATTCCTGACCCCAGCAACAATGAGTCAACAATCCATCATGGAATCACACTAATGGTTACAGGAATGCTTGTCCATTCCCTGAGTGAAAGAATCTCTACCCTGTGCTCTTATTCCTCCTGTGCAGTTGGACCTGAGCTTGGCACATGTAGCACTCTGTTAAGGAATTGCTCATAAACCATTAATGAATGGGATACTTTGGGGTTCCTACACTGCCTCGGTGATTGTAGCCTCTGAAGTCTGGAGCTGAGGCTGGTGCAGCCAGTAGTATGTCTGGAGATAATGAGCAGTGTCCACAACTTTCTCACATGCCACAGGATAGCCATTTGGCTTGACTGAGTTGCACTACAATTCCTTAACTTATATTTTAAGTTAGGTACTCCAACTTACTCTTGAATTTAACCTTAAAACTAGAAATTTGTACGAAGTCAAAATTCTTTGCCTTTACTCATAATAAATACACCCTCCTGTGTGTATAGGTCATACTTTCCCTGTGTCAGTTTAGAAATTTAGATGTTTCAAAATTACAGGGATTGAAATACAGTCCCAACAGCAGCTCCTCAGCAGCCAAGCAAATTCATAACTTTCCTGGAATGTCACTGTTAGACATTTTCCATCTTCTTCTCAACTTGATTTAGTCAGCGTCCTCTCTCTCACTCACATTGGTGTTGAAGACTGTCTCCAAGTCCTTCCCCTGCCCGCTCTTGCATAGATGTTGTTGACTATCTCTGTTTCAATGGATGGTGTAAGATAGTATGATATATAATGACATGCTCCGTGGAACATGGAATTGAAAGAAAAATGGTTAGTATTGATTAATCATTAGACACGTGATTACTCAGTTAGCCCTTCAGATGGCCTCACATTTCAGCATAAGTCCGGCCTGTTTCCAATAAAAAGGTGTTGCTTACTCCTCTCTCTGTGGGTGCTGCTTTGTTAATATTGAAAGCTTATTATGTAGTTGATTTTTAAATCAATACAGTGAGCTTTAGAATTTGTATTTGTTATAATTTTGCAGAAGCCAGTTTGACCCATGATGTAACCCCATTTTTCTCTTCCCCAATTGTAACACAATTGCAGTTTCCTTGATGACTCTTCACCCTTCCCACATTTTGATACAAACAACCAATCTCACTATTATAACCCAGGAGCCCATAACTATTGATGTTCTGATACTTGCCAGACCTGCACTCTCGCCAAATCAAGACCTCTGCTCTTTAAGGCCTTTCAGTCCCTCTCCTCTTTCCAACCAGTTCCTATCCTACTATAGTTTATTGCCACCTATGACTGTGACCATTCCATCAGCTAGCACATATATTCAGGCTGTTCACCTAACATTAGCTTCCCACAGCCATAACAATACCATAGAAAAATCCAAAAAGCTCCAAGAATCATGTTGGATGTACCTGAGTGACTATAGCTCATTCCCCAGACTGATGCAGTATGATGTTCCTCAGTAAAGGGGTAGCAAAGCCAGGACTGATTTTGCTTCACTTCCAGGAGTGGGCATGACTCTATCCCCAGACTTGATTTGGATCAAGTGCCTGAGTGACCATAGTCAACAACACCAACTATTAAATGGCCGCAGTCTTTGACTGATTGTGGCAGTCTAATCTAAATGACTAGAGTCCATCTCTGTCTCTGTGACTATGCTTCTCCTTATCCATTCACACAAAGCTATGCTTTTCAAGCACATTGCTATACATGCTACGGCAATATGCATCATTTCGGACATTGAGGCAGCCCTGTGCCCTTCAGCCACATGTAACCCCCTTTCACATTGATGCTTCACTTCGTGGGCAAGGGTCTCATGGGCACATCCATTGCTATGGTGAAGATTACAGTAAATGTGAAAACAATAAACATTGAGAAGGTGTTGATTGAGGCAAAAAAAAAACATAATACCTACACACCAAGACAGAAAACCAAAATCAATAGTTAAACACTTGATTTATGAAGTCGAGTGTTTGATGCATTCCCTATCTCAATTGGGCAGAAGTTAATTGGAAAGGGAAAGCTAAATTCTATTGAGTTATGCAATTAATTGGATACAAGTATATGCAGGTAACCTACCAGAACATTTTGACAGACTAGCAAACTCAACAGTGTTTGTTGGCATTTATTTGCTGTGAACTGCAGTGTTCATTCAGTCATCACATGACATCTAATAGTGATCTAGAAAACTAAGTGACCCTGAAATGGAATCACACAGCATATGAACCACATCAATTGCAAACATTTACTTGACTTTAATGCGGTCAGCAGCATTCAACTAAAATCACTGGAAATCAACTAACAAGGAATGAAGCTGAAACAAAAGCACTAAAGCAATTTCCCAGCCTCTAAGTGATCAAGGAAGAAATGCTTTAAGCTGGAGATACAAGTCTCACATATTTTTCTAAGTTGTAAATACAATGGCATGAAGTGTATGGTTGTTGAACACAGACAAATCATTACAGTGATTATTGCAGTGCTATCCAGTATTAGTTATTTCAATTATAATTACTACCTTTATTATATTGTCATATTATTATTGTCCTGTCCCCTCCCTCTCTCACACCATCTTTCTTCCACAGTCCCTATTTACCTCCCCCACTCCCCCTACACCTTACCCCTTTCCATTCTACTATTCATCTTCATTCTGAGCTCTCCTGCACTCCTCCCTCTTTTCTACCCTCTCCTCTTCCTATTTTTCACTACTCTGTCCCCTCTCTCCCCCTTCCTAATTCCTTTTTCTGCACTCGTTCCCCTGACCTCAAGAGGGGTTGCACTGTTCTTGTTCCCAGCATTTGTTTCTTCTGGCAAACTTTGTTATTTTTTAGCATATGAAGTTTCTATTTTTATTGAAAAATATTTCCACTACAGTATGTTGCATACTTCATTCCTTGCCAGTATAAAATTATTTGTTGATGCCAAGATAGAATCTATTAAGGTTACTTTTCTAACCACAGGGAAAACCAGTTTACCAAAGTAATACTTGGAAATGAACATGCTAGATCTCCATTTTGAAACAGACAAGGTAAGTCTGGCCAGTATGTGTCATTCACAATTTTTAGGTTTTTTTTCCCCCCTTCTTCCGGGTTCTTTTTGGACTCCATCATATTTTTGGAAATGCAATAAAGCCTGCTATCAGCTGGTTAACAATAGTTTCTTGCTATCTCAGCTGTTCTCTGGTAACTAGTTAAACTATTTCAGCTACTCCTTCAGATGTGAAGATCAAGATGTGTACAAGCTCAAAAGCATGAGGATGATTGCGGACATTGTATTGTTATACATTTTCAAATCACTTATATCCTTGTATTGCAGTGATACTCATACCATATCTTTACTCGAGAGTTATTCCACCTAGAACATAGTCTCATCTCTATAGACTGTAACTACTGTTTTTCTTGCAGCCACGGTATTTGATTTATAAAAATAAAAGCAAAATACTGCAGATGCTGGTTATCTGAAACACAGAGGATGCTGAGGAAATTCAGAGGCCTAGCAGAATCTGTAAGAGGGAAACAATGTGAAAATCGAATGCAGTGCGACACTTCTACAGAGGTGCCATACCAGACTTGAAATGTTCACACTGTTTCTCACCGCACAAATGACCTGATGATATTTGATCTGATAGGATAATGATAGGTATCCTTGTATCAAGCATAAAATCAATGAGATTTCCATTGATGTAAACAATTTTTGTCAAACTCATGATTGAATACCAATTTCCCCAAATAATGTCTTGGGTATTTTCTCTCATGGTATTTGTGCTACTATTATTGATCTGTGTGTGTGTGTGCGTGCATGTGCAACAATCACCATTTTGCTGCTGTGCAGCTGTGTCCTACTCTTATACATGTTCTGGAAAGTTGCAAATGCAGCATTATTTTCTTATAGCAAGGCCCTGCTTGGGCCTGCGAGTCTTCTTTGTTCCATAATGCTAACTCTCTTAGTGTCAATTGTTTCATCCATTGTTTGTGTTAGCTTGTCACCTATGTCTGCACCTTAAAAAGGTGATAGGCTCAGTTGCTCTCCTATGGTAACGCGTTTCTTCTCTCAGGATTTGTGTGAGTGTGTTCCTGGATTCTGCTTCAGACTGTGCAATATCATCAGATTGGGTGGAGCTGAATGTATTCTCCATCATTAACTCTTTTGGAACAGTATGCATCTCCAAATTGTTTGGAGGATTGAGGAAACTAACCTAGATCTATTGTTTCACAATCAATAATTTAAAGATAATTATTTACAAAATGGATATCTTAAGTATAATGCACGAATAAATTATGAGAACATAAAAGGGATGACTGTGGAGGAACAATGGTGGATATTTCTGTGTATAATGCAGAAGTTGCAGGATCAGTTCATTCCTAAAAAGAAGAAAGATCCCAGGAAGAGGCATGGGCAGCCGTGGCTGATGAGGGAAGTTAAGAAACATATAAAGTTAAAAGAGAAAAAGTATAACATAGCAAAGATTAGTGGGAAAACGGAGGACTGGGAAGCTTTTAAAGAGCAACAGAGGATTACTAAGAAGGAAATATTCAGAGGAAAAATTAGATACGAAGGTAAACTGGCCAATAATATAAAGGAGAATAGTAAAAGCTTTTTTAAGTATGAGCAAGGCAAAAAAATGGTTAGGACTAAAATTGGGCCCTTGAAGACAGAAACAGGAGAATATATTATGGGGAACAAAGAAATGGCAGAAGAATTAAATGGGTACTTCAGATCTGTGTTCACTGGGGAAGACACAAGCAATCTCCCTGAGGTAACAGTGGCTGAAGGACCTGAACTTAAGGGAATTTATATTTGCCAGGAATTGGTGTTGGAGAGACTGTTAGGTCTGAAGATTGATAAGTCTCCGGGG